>NC_057799.1:325788714-325805005 GCF_018294505.1 Triticum aestivum
AGGTCCGTTTCCTCTGTTTTGCGGTACGCCACACCCCTCCCGATCAACAGGACCCCCGTTTCGACCGTAGGAGGTCCGTTTCCTCCGTTTTGCGGTACGCCACACTCCTGCCGATCAACAGGACCCCCGTTTCGACCGTAGGAGGTCCGTTTCCTCCGTTTTGCGGTACGCCACACCCCTCCCCATGAACACGACGCATTCCGTTGCCTCCCCATGAACACGACGCATTCCGTTGCGTCCCCATGAACACGACGCATTCCGTTGCCTCCCCATGAACACGACGACGACGCTGTTTCTCCGTTCCGACCCAGCCATGTACACGAGCCCTTGCCGTACGTATGCACGAGTAGGCGTTCGAGACCCTGCCCGTATGTACGTACGTGGCCGTATTTTCTTTCTTGCACCCTGGCCACTGTACGTACGTGTACATGCTACGTGCGCGCCTCTACTACAACATGTACACGCCTCTACTACGACACGTGCGCGCCTCTACATCGACCAGTATATATGTACGTACACACTCGCGACCAGAATGACAACGCTACGTATGCTTCGACCAGGTGGGTCCCGACTGTCAGGCACTTCCTTGCCTGCGAAGATGTAGCTGGTGGGTCCCAGCAGTCAGGGGGGCGAATCATTTTGGTTTTTTTTGCCGGGACGCACTTCCTTGCATGTGAAGATGTAGCTGGTGGGTCCCAGCAGTCAGGGGGCGAATCGTTTTTTTGCCCGGACGCACTTCCTTGCGTGCGAAGGTGTAGCTGGTGGGTCCCAGCAGTCAGGGGGGAAACGTTTTTTTCGCGAAATACGGTGGCCCGTCTGGTGGGTCCCTGCTGTCAGGTGGAGGAATCATTATTTTCCGCGTAATAAGGAGGCACTTCCTTGCTGCCGCTGTGGACCCAGCTGTCAGCCTCTCCACGTACAGTCCACGTCCGATGGAAGTCGTTCCTTGACCACGTTGACCACGCCGCGCCGAGAGCACCAGGGCGGTGGACGACGGCGAGGCCTAGGAAGGGGATGACGCGGAGCCGGTGAAGACGCGATAGTGGATGCCCACGCGGAGAGGAGTATGAGGGTTCACTCGTTCGGCTGCGGTGTGAGGTTGCCGTCGCCGCAGGGCCTGGCCAGCGGTGGGAATAGTAGGGGGCGGTGAGGCCTCCGCGGCAGCACAGCTGGCCACGGGAGGCAGGAGAAGGCGGCACGACCGGCGCTGCTTTGGGCGGCTGGAGCAAGAAGACCAGAGGTTGAAGAAGCACTACGGCCGTTGGATGGACATCGTACGGTCACTGGAGCTAGAATCGTTCATATTGACTAAGTTGACAAAGCCCTCCGTCCCTGTCAACTTAGTAGGCCCACAAGTCAGCCTCCCACCAAGGTGGGTCCCAGCTAGCAGGGGGAGTATTCATTTTTTTGTGCGTAATAAGGAGGCACTTCCGATGGGTCCGAGCTGACAGCGGGGGGAACATTTTTTTTGCGAAATACGGTGGCCCGTCCGGTGGGTCCCAGCAGTCAGGGGGAAACGTTTTTTTCGCGAAATAAGGTGGCCCGTCCGGTGGGTCCCCGCTGTCAGGTGGAGGAATAATTATTTTGCGCGTAATAAGGAGGCACTTCCTTGCGGCCGCCGTGGACCCAGCTGTCAGCCTCTCCACGTACAGTACTCTTCCGATGGAAGTCGGTCGTTAACCACGTTGACCACGCCGCGCCGAGAGCACTAGGGCGGTGGACGACGGCGAGGCCTAGGAAGGGGACAACGCGGAGCCGGGGAAGACGCAGCAGTGGAAGCCCGCACGGAGAGGAGTACGAGGGTTCACTGGTTCGGCTGCGGTGTGAGGCAGCCGTCGCCGCAGAACAACAGGGGGTGTGGGTGAGTGGAGGGATGGCCTGGCCAGCGGTGGGAGTAGTATGGGGGCGGTGAGGCCTCCGCGGCAGCACAGCCGGCCACGAGAGGCAGGAGCAGGCGGCACGACCGGCGCTGCTTTGGGCGGCTGGACCTAGAAGACCAGAGGTTGAAGAAGCACTACGGTCGTTGGATGGACATCGTACGGTCACTGAAGCTAGAATCATTTATATTGACTAAGTTGACAAAGCCCTTAGTACGCTCCAACTTAGTAGGCCCACAGGTCAGCCTCCGAAACGGTGTGCCCCAGATGTCAGGGGGAGGAATCATTTTTTGGGCGGCCGAAGCTAAGAATCTCCGAGATTAAAGAAGAAGCACGACATCCGTTGGATAGACATCCAACGGCCACTGCTGCTAGAACCGTGTGTTGACTATAATAAGTTGACAAAGCCTTGCATACGCGTCAACTTATTTTTTTAGGGGATGCGTTACTTAGTAGGCCCACAAGTGTGTGGCAGAGAACTTATAGCCCATTTGCGTTTTGTAAGAATGTACAACCCATTTTTGAATTCTAATGGAATTTACAACAGCCCATTTACAGTTTGTTAAAAGTACAGCCCATTTTCTAGCTAGGACATTGATTAATAATTTCAACCAACCGTTGAAGACAGAATTCAATAAAATTTCCCACATTTTGATGGGATCCGAAATATTTTTATCCCGAAATTTCTAGTCAGATTAAATATAAATTTGTATTACGTAAAAATCCAACGAAACATTGCGCGCGCAACAATGAAAATTTAAGATTTTCAAAATCCATAAATAATATTTTATAAACTAATTTCGTGTTTGGTGCATTTTTTTATAGTTACTGCCCAGTTTTTATAATTACATCCCATTTATTATTTTCTAAAGCCCATTTTCCTGTTAAGCCTAATGCATCCCTCCTAGGAAAGATTTGCAGCCCAGCGGGGCGGAGAATAACAAGTTGACCTTGCCTGGGTATTCCTCAAAAAGACGTATAGCTGGGCTAGCCATTTTCATCTTGAAAAAAATTAGTATCTGGGCTGGATATCTGGCCCGGGCTAGACGGGCCATAGCCCGCCCAGTTAATACCCTGCTCTCCTCTGAACAACAACGAAATCATCGCCAAGAAAAACTCTGCAGTGCTCACGCCTCAAAAACACAAATACTGCTCGAGCTGCTTGGTCCCAGCTGTCGGTCGCACCTTGTGCAATTCTCTCGTTTATATTGACTACATAGGTTGACAATGGTGTGGGACCGTGATGTCAGGAAACCAGGAGAAAGCAAAAAAAATTATAGTTGTACATAATAAGGAGGCACTTGCGTACGTACGGCTATGGCCCTAGTGGGCCCCTAGTGTCATCCAGTCAAAATAAAGTCATCTCCTGAATCCTCATGTTCGTTGACGATGTTAACAATGCTCGGCGCCACGGCGAGCACAATAACTCAAAGGACAACGGAGAGGGCCTCGCGGGCCCTACGGATGGTCTGATACAGCGCCCGCTGCTCATTCAGGAAGCCAGGATCATCGGACACCTATGAGCACCTTCGAGAAACTGAGACGGCATGAAACGATAATTTCGCGCTTGGGAGCTCTGGTTTATTTCAAACCTGTATTAACATACAAGTGTAATTTACTCGTCATCAGAAACAACGCGTAAAATACAGGCATAATGAAACCGAGGGCCCGAGGTCTGTAAGTAAAACCGGCGGGTTACGCGTGTAATTTGAGAGACCAGTGTATATTTTACGAGCACTGCTATATGGACGACATTACCAGACGATACATGCACGACGTGCGTATCATGCCATCCATGGGAAAGGCTGAAACAACAGCTAATGGCTGGATTAGCAATCGTCAGAGTGTCGTTCAGCGTTTTTATCGTGTGTGAAGTACTTCCGATATTTTACTAGTCGAAATCGACCGACCAAGCGCCTTCGCCCGAGACCATCTGCTTTAATTTACAAGCGTCAGTTTTACAAGCGGTTTTGGTTGGAAAACGACGATCCAATCACGGCCTAATATCATGAGTTGGTCGGAAGATCATATGGTTTCACGTCTAACCTACCCGACTTGTCGTATAGGCTATGAATGAAACATCAGACGATGAACTTCTTAAGCACGGAAACAACAGAAGAGGTTGATCTTCTTAACAAGCAAATCACTGGCATTAGATCGACATGCAAAACAATACGAAGCATTATTCTTAGGAGGCACGGTGAACAGCTCGTGATGCCGCATGCCACAACATTCCAAGCTCAACTTTGCAATCAAACACAAGGCCTGGCATTACATAGACAATATTCAGAACAAACTCTTAACACAGGAATATCTCAGTAGAGTAACTATTTATTTCTAAACTGAACACAGGAATAGGAAAAAACACTCGACGCTGCTCACAGCAAGGGCGTCCCACTCAAAAATATCAAATGCATGTCTTCTGGCTAACATCAATGAGCAAATTTTGACAAGGTTTTCCAATTCCAATATATTAAACTAACGTCTTCTTGCTAACATCAATGATTAAACTTTGACAAGCTTTTCCCATTTAAAATATGTAATGCCTATGATCGTGGAGTCCTGTCGTAGCTTCTTGTACTTGTTTGGGCACTTTTTGCCCAGGGCACTCCACGTGTTGTTAAATTGCCAATGGTCTCTGCAGACTAGTCATGTCACGGTGTCTAATAATACTCTGTAAAGCTTCTCTATCATTCCTTCTGTAATGTAGCGCAAACAGTGACTGCTTCTTTCTGCAAAGTGGAACGACCAACTGGACCCAGTAATGCAGCAGTTTGCCTTGGACACATTGGCTCCTTTTGTGCAGTTCAACTAAAATCAAAGTCGGAATAAAACCGAGCTTTAATTTTGATATCCCTGTAAGCAACAATAGGTATAAGGGAAACAATTACTGAGAAATAACGGTTGATGACTTGTACTCCCAGAAGAAAAGCATCTACTGATCTACTTTATCTTAATGGGAAACAAAGCAGGAGAGTAGCAATTCTCCATCAGTGTGATTCATTCATATTGACTGAGACATTATCTTAACAATGCCTTGTTTCAACATGTATAAAGAACGACAAAGCAGAAAAGTACCATTCCTAAAACAATGCAACTGACTCATTTTAACAAAGACATTATCTTAACAATACCTTGGTTAAACATGTAGAAAGAACTACAAAGCAGGATAGTACCATTCTTAATAAGTGTTGCAGTTTTGAACTAAGATTCAGTAGTTAATTAATTCTGAGAGTGGCATTGCTTAATTTTACCAGTGGCATTAGATTAACGAAAAGCATAAACAGTTCCAGGGGAGAGTGGGCGCAACAATAGTATGTGCTTCCATCTACTTATAAAGGGGGTGATGCAGAGTTGTTTGTAACAAAGCAACAAGCATCATGTCTGGGTTGGTCCCATTTTTGTTCAGTACTTAATGGGAAAAGACAGCAATAGAATAGCTTCAATTCAACATTTATTTAAAATAGTACCAATACAAGTAGCACAACATCTCAAAGCACACTGCACAATCATGTGGATGAAGGCCTGTACTGACCTTTCATGAGACGGACAAGATAAAATACGAATCTGCCAACACGAATAGGAAATCCAATCTCGTTTTGTGCAGTTGCACTGAAATCAAGCAAAGTGTTTCACGTAGCGAAGAAAAATGTCGCAATAGCAACAAGTTGAATAGATATCCCTGTTTAAACAGAGGCAAAAAAGGAATCAATTACTGGCTAATAAAGGTAAATGAAACATGCGGCCACAAAAATGGTAATCCCGCCAATCCCTAACAAGCGTTGCAGTTTTGAAATAAGATTCAGTAGTTAATTCTGAGAGTGGCATCAATTACTGGCTTATAAAGGGGGTGATGCTGAATTTGTTGTAACAAAGCAACAAGCAGTCTGGGTTGGTCCCATATTTGTTCACTACTTAATGGGAAAAGACAGCAATACAATAGCTTCAATTCAACATTTATTTAAAACAGTACCAAAACAAGTAGCACAACATCTCAAAGCACATTGCACATCATGTGGTTGAGACCAAGATTTGAAACAACTCGCCACGAATACTGGAAACAAATCTCGATCTCCTTTTGTGCAGTTCCACCAAAATTAAGCAAAGTCACCGGTGTGACATTCAAGTTGAACTACACAAAACACTCTTAAAACATAAGTGTTTCGAGTAGCGAAGCAAAATGTCGCAATAACAACAAGTTGAATTGATAGCCCTGTTTTAACAGAGGCAAAAAGGAAACAATTACTTGCCGATAAAGGAGGATGAAACAAACGGTGACAGAAAGAAGCATCTAACTTATCTTGGATGGAAAACAAAGTAGGATAGTAGCATTTCTAAAACGGTTGCATTGATTCATATTAACAGAGACATTCTCTTGAAACAACATTCGTTAAAAAATGTAATTTCCTTTTAACAGTGGCATTGCTTCAATTTTCCGGCGGCATTCTTAGATTAACAACAGCAAAATAGCTGTATGGGACATGCCAACACCATGTGCGTCCACACGTATAAATGGGTGATGCAGAGTATGTAGCCAAGCCGCATATATGCGCTGGTCCCATATTTGTTCTCTTTGAACCTTCTTCCTATGTGAGGGCAGCAAATCTAGTCCTGCACAAACTACCCGACCCCCAGTTTCTTTCCCTTTTCAACAAAGAGATCGGTTCCTTACAGATGTGTGTATTGGGTTACCCCCTTTTCCCCTTTTCGACCTACAAAGCGGCTGGATAGCCAGTCTATACTACTTTCCGCCCCTCCTTTCCTCATTGAACCACGTCCTAGATTCTTGCTCCAGCCCACCGCACCCTTCTTTCCTCTTTGAACCAAGACCTAGATTCGACTACACATCGAAAAAGATCCACATGCAGCTAGAGCAACGACGGTTTCAAAGAAACTTATACTTTAGGGTCATCGGGATGTGGCAAGGCGTGCGGCGGGAGGCCGGATCTGCCCACACTACGTACGACAACGAGGAAGAAGGGGTCGGTGGCCCTCCCGCACAGGCGCTGGGTGAAAGAGAACAGCGCAGCCGGCAGTGGATTGCCTCCCTCGCCGAAGGCGATAGAGTGAACGCTGCACCTCCTCCCCTTCCCGGTGCGACGGGATACGGACGCCTCCTTCACCAGCTGTGAGGGGGGAGAGAGAGACAAGAGGCCAACGCAGTCTTGTTTAGATATGGTGAAGAGAGGGTGAGAGGCTGTGAATATAGCAAACCCTAGCAAATGAACGCTGAGCCTCCAGCGTGTAACATATATGGAGAGCGTGAGAGAGCGAGACGCGAGAAACTCTATCAAACAAGAGGCTATAATGGAGTAAAAAAAATCTCTCCATAGCAGTGGTTTTAAATAGAATACGCGCGTTCCCGGAAAAAAGAAACGAAAACTGGCGGACAATTTTTTAAGGGTCTGTCTAGGACACATCTAGATGTGACATAGTTATGTCACATCTAAGTTGATGTCCACTCTATTTGTGGTCTAATTTTTTTTCCTAGTTTTTTTTGTTTCTTGTTGCTACATTATATACTTGTGGGAGCTTAGATGTGATATCCTTAAATAACATCTAGATGTGAATTAGACAAACTGATTTTCTAACGTACCAAGAAAGAAAACTCGATCAAAAACACGCTCCCGCTTCCAAGTCGCGACAGTCGTCGCGCACACACACATAGACATAGACATGCATATCCGTGTTTACGTAAAATTCCATTTCCATCTCCATCTCCAATCATATTTGTCCAACTGGCACATTATTTACGTTGTTAATTATATACGCAGCAATATTAACGTACAACATCTCTTGTTTGCGCACGTCCGGACCGCTGCCACGGCCGGTCCTGACCAACCCGAACCCTCTTCATCACCCACGCGTGCTTCCCGCCCGAAACGGTCAGTGCCGCATTCATGCCCGGCTAGAGCGGACGCGACCTCTCACTGGCGCCGGCATTGAAGCGACGCGCCGGCCGAGAGAGCGTCGCCCGCGCCGCTTCCGGGTGCACGCGGCTGCTCCGCGTTCAAAGGTCGCAATAGCCGGCTACAACATGCATGTAAAAAGTTCTTGGGAGTCCGTGCTACAGCTAGCTGTCCTCCCCCAACTCGTCAATCTCTTCCAGTAGTGCTAGTACTCCATGGCGCGATCCATCGACAAGCAGGTGGGAAAGTTATCGTATACTCGGTTTGCGGTGAGTGGCATGCCGAGCGACCGTGTGGGGTCGAGCCGTGGAGGAAGGTGAGACACGAACACGACAGATGTGATTTAAACGTTGGTTTTGCTCGATGGCGCGATCCAACGAAACAAAACATTGGTTTCTCTCCGTTTCCATTTTTTCTCCGGAAAAACGGAAACTTTCCACTCCATTTTCATTCCTATTCCAAGGTTGCCCCGTTACAACATTCCATCAAATACAAAGGAAAACTAACACGCATGCTGATGCATCTCAATGATTCACAGATCATAGCCAATATTTACTCAACTAAAGAAAAAAGTTGTGAGAGCGTGTACGAAAGAAAAACTACTGATGGGGTCACTACGACTTAAACCCTAAACCCTAAACATGATTTAATTTCCTGGCCAGGTAGAACCTGTCGAAGGAAAGACGGCTGGCACCCTCGGATCATACGATGCTTTTGTGCAGTTCCACTAAAATCGACCTGAGCATCCCTGATGGCAAAGATATTGAAGAAGTGTGATTAGAATAATAGTACTGCACTAGTTCATGAGACATAAACTCATCACAAGTAGAAGCTGGTAGAAGTAGAGAAAGATCGACATGGAGATGGAGCTACGGCAGTGGAGCAAGCCGGCTCCAAAAGGAAGATAGACTACCTGGGACGTCGGGCTGTAGCTAGAAGGGCGGTTGGGACGCGGCATCGGCCCATACCGCGGTGACCCCCGATTGGGACGCACCGACTGTGGGTTTTCTCCCTCGCCGATGTCGACCGCGTCTACGCAGAACATTGTTCCCTTCCCCCAGCTGCGGGATCAGGCCCGTCGTTCTATGCTTGTGAAGAGAGCAACCTAAGCAAGCAGGCTTGTAGCTTAGGCTCCTGCTAGTGTATATATAGTGGTTTTCTTTTTCTCTCCATATCAACCATTTTATATTGCGTACGTGTCATTCAAGAGTGAAATGATGGTTGCTTCTTCCGACTAACTTACTGTGTGATTTGACTGCTCCTTAGTGGCCCCTACACGTACTCCCCCTACGTGTATGCAACAGTCACACGTACACATGTACGCAAAAATGCGCGCGACGCCCTAATGCATGCATGTCCGAGCACACGACGGAACACACACGGTCACGCTCAAGTGCTCAACCTACACGTGCATGCACACACATACTCAGTCAGGGTGAGCTAGTGACCGTATAAACACCGGAAAATATATATATTGAGCGCAATGAGTGTATTATGAAGTCCACTGACCGTATTTTTACAAATATACAGTGACAGACAGTGTATTTATCTCGTTTGAAATTAAGCCATATTAACCGGAGAGGAGGCAGTATGGACTAGCATTACTTTGCTGTGTCTCGTCAACTTGCCGAACGAGGAGAAGGTTGCAGGACGGGAGAAGCTTGCGCGCGGTGGCTCGCAGGACAAGGAGAAACTTTTGACTAATGCAAGCTCTCCCTCGCTCAGGCGGTGGACGTGCAACAGTTAATTCGGTGTCAGATTGCCGGAAGCATACACTATACTACTAGTGCTATTATTGTTTGACTTCCCAAATAGGCGAACAGCCAAGCACAAAGTTTACTAGTACTACTACTATAGTCTATAAAGGTACGTACTATACTAGTACTAGGAACCGGATGGAGGAGCGTCTGCACTCTTATTATAATTTTAAAATGCGATAAAGCAATCTTCAACACATTTGGTTCTCTTCGAGGGTTCTCGCATGTGATAATGGAAGTTGATTGCATGGAACACTCGCCACAATTCTCGCTTAATTCTGGCTCATATTCTGTTACAAATAGTAGCGCTCGGTAATATTTCCTCTTTTTTTGTTATTCAGCATGTAAACAGGTCAGCAAACCTTGCGGCGCATCTTCGTGCGAACCGTGCTTGCTGCACTTTGAATGTGGCCGAGAGCTGGCTTGATGAAACACCTCGCTTCCTACTTCTTTTTTTGCGGGGTACCTCGCTTCCTAGTGACCAGTGTCTTGGCTGATCGTCCTAAGAATGCTTATATATGAATAAAGCTCTCTCATTTACCCGCAAAAAAGATTAAGCCATATTAACCGGAAAGGAGGGAGTATGGACTAGCACTACTTTTTGGTGTGTCCCGTCAACTCGCAGAACGAGGAGAAGCTTGCAGGACAAGGTGAAGCTCGCTTACGCCTTTTGACTAATGCAACCTACCCTCGGTGGACATGCATCAGTCCATTCGGTGTCAGATTGTCAGAGGCATACACTGTAGTACCCAACATGCGAAGTACCATCATTGTTTGACTTCACGAAGAGGCGAAGAGCCAAGCGCAGTAGTACGAGTAGTACTACTACTAGAACCGCATGGTGGAGCGTCTATACTCTTATTTTTTTATCTCTGATAAAGTACACGTTTATTCCGGAGAAGGGCGGAAAACGGCAGCCCAACATGTAATGAATGATATCGATCAACTAACCATGCTCGAATATATCTTGGCCTCCGTGCGAGCCCGTCTGTGTGTTCTCGCTCCTCGTCTCTCTCAAGGAACGGCGGGTTGGCTCTTTGCCGTCAATTGAGATCGGTTTGCTCACACTCCTGTCCCACATGTCAGTGATATGCCAAGAGGAGGTGCGTTGACCGACTGGCCATACACGTACTTGGTTTTGCACCTTCATACTACTCCTCCCTCCGTCACAGTTTACAGGGCGCGCTTCATTATGATGCATTTCTCTCAATGCATTTCCACCACCAGAGAGACTTTAGACGCGTTTGGTTTAATGCTCAATTAATTAGGGCGTGGTAACCGCAATCAAGTCCACAATTTTCTCTCCATGTACTGTACTACTACGGAGTGGAGTAAGTGCATGCATGTGTGTACCCGGGGTGGAAGCACTGCATGCATGTGTGTACGCATTATTCCCTCTAGTAATAGACGCCGTGCTATAACTACCAATGCTATTTTTCAGGCCGATCGCTAGTCGCCTTGGTCCCATAGATTTTTTTCTTTTTTCTGAAGCGCGCTGTATAAACAGTGACAGATGGAGTAGTATGAGCGGATTCAAAGAAGAGCGTATTGATGGTTGCTTCTTCAGAGCAACTTACAGTGGGAAAGGTGGGGCTTATGATTTGACTACTCATTACTCACTATTAATGCGGCGCAACGACTGGGCTGAGTCTCCCATGCGGTTGTGCACTACCCCCTCGGTTCTTAAATATACTCCGGAGTATTTGTCTTTCTAGAGATTTCAACGAGTGACCAAATATTTGTATTTTTAGAGATTTCAAATGGACTGGCACATACGGATGTATATAGACATATTTTAGAGTGTAGATTCACTCATTTTGCTCCATATGTAGTCACTTGTTGAAATCTCTAGAAAGACGAATAGAATATTTAGGAACGGAGGGAGTACACATACGAAGCAAAATGAGTGTCTACACTCTAAAATATGCCCGTTTGAAATTTGTAAAAAGACAAATATTTAGGAACGAAGGAGTATAATTTTGTGCATGGCACATGGACCCGGATGATGAAGAGGCTTCTGGCAATGCTATCAAGCTTCCATCATTTGTTTACATAATTGACGTACTATACAAATAATTTTCCAGCGACACGAAATTGTACAATGGTGTGAGCTTTCAGCTTTTGTTTCGCGTGTCTTGCCATCGATGCTCTTTCAAAAACAATAAAAAACTAACTTCCTTGCTAATGCATGTCAATTATTAGCAGATCAGAGCTAATAATTACATCACAACTGAAGACAGAGTTGTGAGAAGGTGTTAAATTAAAATTGATCCATGCTTTCATTGGCAGCAACGTCCCCCCAGCTCTGTCTAAATCAACAAGGCATGTTGGGAAAAAAGTAGCTGTCTGGAGCATGCAACATTCCGATCATTTTGTGCAGTTCCACTAAAATAGAGCTGAGCGTCCCTGTTGCAAAGATACTAAGTGTGATTACGATAATAGAGGACTGCTGATGAAACAATAAACACACAAATAGAAGCCGGTCACCTTTGCAGTCTCTCTTAAGACTAACTAGTTGGAGAAGATTAGGCTCGGAGTTGGATGAGGAGGATAGAGCAAAACCAATCTCCCTTTGTGCAGTCGCACTGAAATGTAGAGACGTTGCTCGTGTGACATTTTAGTACAACTGCACAAAACACTCTTAAGAAAAAAGTGATTTGTGCAGTTCACCAAAAGGTCGCAATAGCAATGAGTAGAAAGGAAACAATTACTGGCCAATAACAGTTGATGACACATGCAACGACAACAAAGAAGCATATTCCTTGTCCTAAGGGAAGATAACAACACGGTTGTGTTTGTCTAAAATGGTGTGAGGACGAGAATGCAATATGGAAAGTACGCCGGATGAGCTACGTTTTGGGCAAAGAACTATGGAAGATCCACATGCAGCGACGTGGGAAGATGGGCAGTGGAGCAAGGCCGGAGGGGATACCTGGAGGTCGTCGGGATGTAACTAGGTGAGCGGCGGCGGGCGGAATCTGCGAGCAGGTGGCGTAGGCCCTGCCGCGCCGGAGCTTGGTCAGAGAGAACGGCGTGTACCGCAGATCGGGACGTGCTGCCTCGGCGCTGTCAAATGGAGAAACGATGCACTTCCTCCCTTTCCCTCGGCGGACGGGATGCGGCCGGATCAGTGACCAACGGTGAGAGAGAGAGAGGCCACCGCACTCCCTTTCCCCCGGCGGACGGGATGCGGCCGGATCAGTGACCAACGGAGAGAGAGAGAGAGGCCACCGCAGTCTTGTGTGAGATACTCTGAAGAGCGACAAATCAGGCAGGCAGGCTCCATTGTATATAGTGAGCGGACTACCTTTTTCTCCATAAAAATCGTTTTATATTCTATGTACGTGCCATTGAGCGCTATAACTTTATTTAAAAATAACGCGGCAACGCGTCAAGTCGAACTTTGTTTCGTGCACGCGTGGTACACGACCTCCCTAGGTAAACAACCGCTACAGGCGTTCAAATTAGCACGTGGGCTGCCATTTCGTAAAGAAATGAGCTCCACCGTGTACCCGCGCGGGTGTGGCTGGGCACGAAGCGTGAGTACGTGCACGGTGCACCTATTCTCTTCTTGTATACGTACACCACCTACGTGGGGTTGTGTGAGAGAGATACAAACCTAGAGAGATATAGTGTGTGGGTTCTTGAGAGTTTGGGGGGGGGGTCAATCAAAAAATGTAACATATGCAATGTGTGTGAAATAGAGTCCTGGATATAACATATATATAGAGGGGGCGATCCACGAGAAGAGAGTGGAGGTATCATCGGCTTGAGGTGTCCATAGAATCGAAGAGAGGGATGATGTGTGTGTGTGTGCGCGCGCACGCGATCGATAAAGAGTGCCATCGAATTTGTGTGTGCCCACGTCAAAGATATAGAGTGGCTGGCCTACTGGAACGTGAGATGGGACATGTGCAGTTTGTCTCTATGGCGTGGATACCTACCTGCAGCGCTCGACTATCGGTGTGTGGTGGGGGAAGAGGGAGGCCCAATTAACTATAGAGGTACAATGGCTGGTATATGTGTGGAGGAGGAGAGAGGCCTACCTCATGTATTAAGGAGATCGATCTGCCCCATGTATTAAGGGAGATCGATCGGCATCCATGCATATGTGCAGGAGAGGAATAAGGTTGGGAGAGAGACAGAGCTAGAGTGTTGGAGGGGGTGGTAGTGGAGTTGCTTCTAACAAATGGTGGGATAGGCTTGCTAGACAAACGGAGGGCACGCCCGCAATATCAATAAGAGAGGAGATGGCTGCTTGTTGTCTGTGCACATGCGTGTGAGAGACGGGTCAGGAGGCATGCATGAATGATGAGGGGGGACGATGTGGCTGTGGTAAGCAGACGTAACTACATAGGAAGATCAATCGCCCTTTGTTAGAGAAAGGAGAGACATAACTTGTGAGGTACGTCGATCGATGGGGGGGGGTAGTTAAAGTCGATCTAGGTATATGTTGGGAGATCGATCGGTATACATGCATGTGTGTGTTAGAAGCAAATGAGGCACAAGGAGAAGGATAGAGAGAGAGAGGGATGCATGTAGGAGGTGGTACGAGAGGCATACTATATCGAGGGGGAGGAGTGTGCGAGTACGAGAACGATGAAAAAGTGGTGGGAGTGAGGCATGGACGGTGACAAGAGAAGAGGGGAAGCTTGTGTTTGTGCTAGGCACACCTGGCTAGAGAGGCATATCAATCGATGTGTGCCGTAAAGAAGGAGCTGGAGGGCCTACACACACCGTGGGTGAACGACCTAAAGTGAAAAGACGAATTTGCACGATGGAGCTAGAGAATGCTGAGGGAGGGTGAGAGGGATGCGGGCGTGTGCATGCACAAGAGAAAGTTAGCACTAGCTACAAAGATAAGAGGGTTGTGTGGGTGTAAAAGACGAATAGAGATCATATATACTTCATTATAAAAAGTGAATTCGGATATTTGAAGAATTTATCATAGTGTTTCAAACCGACGCATGTGTGAATATATATAACGGTGATACACATGGTGTGGTTATGAACATGTTATACTACATTTAATATATTTTATCTCTACTCTTATAAAAAACGGAGTTGTTGATGATGGTGTGCCTGCCATCCTGCATTATAGGCCGTCCGATTTATATCTAGCGGATAGCAAGGAAACTATGATGGTTGAAGTTGGCAACAATCATGATTGTAGATTCTTATTGAAATAGAGAAACGAATTCAAATTTAGTTCGAATTGCAGCGGTAGTATAGACATTTGGAATGCACTAAAATGTTGGTATGAGTAGGTTACATGCATTATACAGCAAGCGAAAAAATTTAATCGAACATAACATGGATTCATACTCCCTCCTTCCATCTATATAGGGCGTAATGAGATTTTTAAGACCGCCTTTGGCTATTGACAAGATTAATAGTACATGACATGCACAATGTGAAAATTATATCATTGAAAGAACCTTTCACAGACGAATTTAACGGTGTGCTTTGTGTAAGTTGCATGTCATATATCATTGCTCTAATATTTGGTCAAAGTTAGCATCGAAAAACGCATTAGGCCCTATATAGATGGAAGGAGGGAGTAGCTTTGAATAGCATTTGTATAGTAAAACGGGGCAAGACTCTCTCTTTGTGTGGTGTGAATAGTTTTATTTTTTTCGTTTTCTTTTTGGTTGAGGGAAGTGCGAATTGATTTGGTACGTACAAGTACAATATTACTACACATTAGGCTTGTCCCTAAAATTCAACCCGCGTCTTGTTATATCCCGAAAATTCAGATATCGTGCTCCCAAAACTGGCGCCTTCACAACCCGCGCCTTGCTATCCCGAAATTACAACGCGCGCGAAAACTCCCTCCAGCTGCCAAATCCCGACACGCGAAATCCCCCTTCTAACCCTGAGCCGAAAGGGCCGCTAGTTCAAATCGGTGGGGGTACTTTTGTAACACACCCTACATTTTGGACAAGCGCGTCCCTAAGTCATGCTTCACCCCCTCCCATCGCCCCCTTTTCACCATTCGAAATCCCAGGCCGCCATAACCTCTCCGCTCCAGCCGCGAAATCCCACCCTCCTCCGTCCGCCATGTCACCGCTGCCCAGCCGGAGCCTCTTCCCCGACGACGTCGTCCACCGCAACAGCTCGACGTCCCTCGTCCACCTCTCCGGATGAGGATCCGTCGTCCATCTCGCCGTCCCGCCGGTTCAGCCGCCCCGTCCTCCACCTCCAAGGAGCTGCTCCGACGATCACCTCGTCTATCGCGGCTGCTCCATCCCCACAGCGCCGCCTTAACCTGCTCCACCGGAACCGCAGCATCCTCACTGACTCCTTGGACGAAGCCGAGGCCTACTCGGCGCCACCAAAGAGGTTGTACACTCATCGCATCGCACCTTCTCCTTAACTCGACCTCCCGGCGCCGACGGTGCTCCATCCCGCACCCCATGTAGCGGCTACCTTGAAGCCGGCACCGCGGGCGACATCTCCACGGCAGCTCTCCCCCAGTGCGAGGCCCCTTCGGCGGTAGCGTCCATACTAGCCGGATCTGCTGCTGCTGCTCCAGCTCTCGCTCGCTCGCTCGCGCTGCTATTGCTGCTCCGGCTCTCGCTCGATCGCTCGCTCGCCCAGCTGCTGCTGCTGCTCCCCCTCGCTCGTGCTGCTGCTCTGCTCCGATTAAGCCACACTTCAGTCGACTGAATTGACTTTTGGGTCAGTCGATTTTCAGGGGTTGGGGGGCTCGCCGGAGTTAAGGAAGAACCACCCGCAGCGGGGACGG
>NC_057799.1:325805167-325816395 GCF_018294505.1 Triticum aestivum
GAAGAGGTACCCCACTATCTATCTTAGGGTTCAGGGCGGGGGGCGGGGGGCCTAGAGGGCTGGCCGGGGCGGCGAGGCGGCGCTGGGGCCGGCGGTTCGGCCGGTGGCGGCTGGTGGCTCAGGGGGGGGTGCAGGTTGAAGATGAACTGCAGGCCCTCCCTAAACTACATGTCAAGTGCCTCTCTGCTACCATTGCGTTCAGTTTCGACAGTAGCATTCAGATTCCACAGTAAATTTCAGTTTCGACAGTTAAGTTCAGAGTCAACAGTTTTTACCTCATATGTTGTAGTCAGGTGGTTTTTGGTGATGTTAATTTTACATCCATTTTACATCATCTATTGGAGATGCTATTAGAATCCCACTTGAGATTGACGATGTCTGTCTTGTGCTGCTTCAGCCTTGACGTCTTACGGCTCACCGGAGCTGCTCCAACGACAGAACGATCCATCACAACAGAGCAGTGCCCTGGACGCCGTCTACAGATTCCTTAGATCTTCCTCCACACCTCCGACAGCCACCTCTGCCTCAACTGCTTCAGCGACCAACCCAATGATGCTGAGGTCGACACGGCTACGGCAAAGAGGTTGTACACTTGTTGCATCACTTATTACTATACATTCACGTCGATCCATTAGGGCTATTTTGGTTCAACGGAAAAACATCGATCCACTGGTTGTTACCATCACTCTAAATTTCTGCATGCTCTCCTTACATAATCTCACCATATTTTTTTGTATGCATGTCAGATATTGTACACAGTCATGCTGAACATGTAGAGAAAAAGAGAAGAGTTTTGCGCGGCAATACAATGTCATGCAGACATCGCTCCATGGTGGGTTCAATGGCAAACCCTCCCCACCCCTCTCCAGATTGTAATCCAGAGGAAGATATCTGTTCTGAGGCGGATTCAGACGTCGCTGACCACTCCTATTTACCCCCCAAGGTGTTTGCTCTACCTTGGCATGATGATGTTAGTCATATCATGCATATGTTGCCTTGCAGTGCCTACTTTTGACATCATATATGTCATCTGCTTAGTTTATACATGTTCTGTAATACCACCTGTTTAGTTTCTATATCATATATGGGAATTATGCAGTCTCATGTCTTTTAGCCAGCCATAATATATATGAAATGTGCAATGCCATCCTGTTTAACCAGGCATCATATATTTGAATGATATCTTGCCCATCCTTTTCTTCATTACATTTCCATTTGTTGACAATGTTTGTACATTAAACTACTCTTCCTGTGAATCAGCCATTTGGGTGGGAGATGGAAAAATCTGGAGCGAAAACAAGGCCTTCAGAGCAGACAGTGCTACCTGTCGAAGCAGATCTCTTGTTGGGTCCTGATAGCTCCTCAGAGATGGATTCAGAGACAGATGACCAGTCCTATTCCCCCACTGAGGTGTATGCTCTAACTTGGCACGGTTATACTGCTCATATCATGCATACGGTGTCTTGCATTGCATAGTTTAGACATCATATACACAATATTCAACACCATGTTCTTAGTTCAGACATCATATCGAATGCCCTCTGTTTAGCATATAAATCACATATGTGAATTAAATGATGCGATCCTGATTACTTAGATAACATGTAGGTGAATTATGTCATGCGATCCTATTTAGTTATTCATCATATCTTTGAATTATGTTATGCTATGCTATCCAGTTTAGATAGACATCATATATGTGAAATTATGTCATGCTATCCGTTTTAGTTAAACAATATACATCTCAACTATTTCATGCCCTCTTTTTTCCACACTATCTATTGCATCTGTCTCTCATACAATGTCTGTACATTCAACTATGTTTCCTGTTTATCAGGCATTTGAATTGGAGCGGGTGATGCCAGTATCTAGCGGACTAAAAACACGGTCTTCAAATAAAACAGTGCTACCTCTTGGTGGAGATAGCACCCCGGTTGTACATGCACAAGAACCAGCCCTACCACACATAACCCAAACTCTCGCAGATTGTACCCCTACTGCGATGGACAGAGAACCAGCTTCACCCAATCTAACCCCAACCCCAGCCGATAGTAACCCAGTTCCTGTTGACACAGCACCATCTCCACCACAGAGCTCCCAAACAAGAGCAGTTAGTAAGGCAGCTCCAATGCCCAAAGGGCCAGTACTATCACGGCGAACCCCAACTCCACCAGTTAGTACGCCTATTCCTGTGGAGGAAGCACAACCAGCTAGTCGTAGTTTAGCATCTATCGCATTTGATGTTGTTAAATCGTAAGTGCATATCTTCCCATCTTGGAAATATTATACTGAAGATGAAGGAAAATGCTAGTTGCAGGTGTTTGTCCAGGAGTTATGTGTAAGTAATGTTATTCATGGCAATTACTTTGCTTCGTCCCATACATCCTACCTCCATGATGGTTATAATACAACAAATTTTCCCATTTTTCTCTATAGAGAAGGACCGATTTGGAAACTCAGGATGAGGTAACCTATGCTAATACCTCTGCTATCTTCAAGAATGCTTGGTGGCAGTAACGGAATTACCTGAAGAAAACGTACTTCACCGGCAAAGAAACTCATCAAATTCCCTTACGTTCTCCTGAGACACATTTACTGGACGATGACTGGGAACGCCTTGTTCTGTACTGGTCCCGAACCAAGAATGTGGTAAGGTCTATGAGCTCATTTTCTATTTTTAAGTATTATATTCTTGCGCCTTACTGTACTCTGTTCATGTAGAACAAGTGCCTAAACCTGAAGAACAACTGTTCTAATTTAAGATTCCATTGCTATCATAGTTCAAAAAAGCGCTAGGCGTTAATTGTGCGTTTTGCCACTGCCTTGCGCTTTACTGACCAAAGCGCATGCTTATGCGCAGTTATGCATAGATTATGCGTAGTTATGCGCAATGCATTTTGCCAACGCCTAGAGCCTAGGCGCGCTTAAGCGCTCGCTTAGGCGCGCCTTTTTTAACTATGATTGCTTTGCTCTTGTATCACTGTATTTACTCATACAAACTTATTTTTGAATTGGAGGATCCAATCGAAACTCCAATGGCACAGCAGGTATGTTCACGCATGTTTCTTTAACAGGTTTGCTCTTATCAATAGCTTTGTTGATTTCAATTTCAATTGTGTATACAGTTGACTTTCATATCATGCACATTACTAGCATCACAACTGAGCCAATAGTGTTGTTGTACATGTAGACCCGTGGTACCCATCTAAAATCTTGTTGTGCCGTGTAGTTTCCCACGCTTTGTATTCTTTCACTGCTGCTTTGTCTTGAACTGATATGATTTGAACCGTGTCTCTATTTGATTTGGCAAGACAATGCAGTGACCATAGGACATAGATACATGTTTGTTTGATGCTTTTATTATGTACTAGTACTTGGCAATAGAAGACTTGGTAGTTTAATCCTGTCCACCTTACTAATGAACTGGTTCACCGAAATGAGTTTCATATACTAGTACATGCTAAACTTGTTATGTGTCTGCTTGTTTCTTCTTTTAGAATGCTGACAGAATATTGGGGAAGAGTGCCTTATTAAGCAATGTTAAAGGAAGTAATGCAGATAATGTTCAGGATAGTGACACATCCTTGTTGGTCTCCAACAAAGCTGATAAAACAGCTAAGGAAGACTATCTTGAAGACAGCGAGACAACCCCAAAGTCCTGTCTTGGTTTAGTGTTCGAGTTACTGGCCACTACCGCTTGCACAAGCTATTCAAACTCACTGTCTGAATCAGTTCGGTTTCTTGAGTCTCAACTACAAGCTGAAAGACATCGATCAGCTGTGCTGCGACAAGAAGCGGAAGGACTGCGGAAGTCCCTGGAGCATTCAGATGCATACTTTCTGGTGCAACAGCAAGCGTTGGAGGATTTTAGCGCCAAACAGGACAAAGCTAATCAGCTTGCTAAGCTTATTGCCAGCATGGTGGATACCCAGGATAACGTTTCTTGAGCTCTTCTAAAGTTGTTTCAGTTATGCTCTTGTTTTGCTGCCGCGTTTATTTGCACTGGTGGCCAATTTTGACGGCCAGTGTATGTAATGTGCTGCTTTGTTCCCTATATTTGCACTGGTGGTGAACTTTGATGCCCAGTGGATGTAATATGTGTAATAGCGGTAATAGGCTAGCGTTAATTGCTTGCTTATTTATTTCCTTATTGTCTTGTTTAGTTGTTTGCTTGTAGTCACCGCAGTTCTTTTTTTGTTTGTTTCTAGGGGTCCTCGGGCATCCGGCCTGTTAGCCATGGGCCGGACTGATGGGCCGTGAAGATACGAAGACCGAAGACTCTACCCGTGTCCGGATGGGACTCTCCTTGGCGTGGAAGGCAAGCTTGGCGATCAATTATGTAGATTCCTTTCTCTGTAACCGACCTTGTGTAACCCTCGATCCTCCTGGTGTCTATATAAACCGGAGGACTTAGTCCGGAGGGGACAAACTCATTACCATAGTCATATAGGCTAGACTTTTAGGGTTTAGCCATTACGATCTTGTGGTAGATCAACTCTTGTAATACTCATATTCATCAAGATCAATCAAGCAGGAAGTAGGGTATTACCTCCATAGAGAGGGCCCGAACCTGGGTAAACATTGTGTCCCCTGTCTCCTATTACCATCATCCTTAGACGCACAGTTCGGGACCCCCTACCCGAGATCCTCCGGTTTTGGCACCGACAGTTATTGACCGGAGAGGTGTCTCGGTCATGTCTACATAGTTCTCGAACCAGTAGGGTCCGCACGCTTAACGTTCGTTGACGATATAATGTTATATGAGTTATCTGATTTGGTGACCGAATGTTGTTCGGAGTCCAGGATGATATCACGGACATAACGAGGAGCTCCGGAATGATCCAGAGGTAAAGATTGATATATAGGATGATGATATTTGGACACCAGAAGAGTTTCAGAAGGTACCGAGTAGTCATCGGATCACCGGAAGGGGTTCCGGGAAGCCCCGAGAGGCTATATGGGCTTAATGGGCCAAAGGGGGAACACACTAGCCCACAAGGGGCTGGTGCGCCCCTCTCCCTGGCCGCCGGCCCTAGGGGAAGGAAAGGGGGAGGCTTGGCCCCTCCTGCCTTTCCCTCCTCATGAGAGAAAGGAAATGGGGGGGGGGGGCTACCTCCCCTGCCTTCCTCCCGCGCACAAACAAGGAAAGGGGGGCGGCCAAGGGCAGGAGCCTAAGGGGGATTCAGCCACCCTTAGGGTGCCTCATGGCTACCTCCCCTCTCCCCCATCTATATATATGTGGGAGGGGGGCGCCACACAAGGATGATACGTCTCCAACGTATCTATAATTTTTGCTTGTTCCAGGCTGTTATATTATCATTATTGGATGTTTTTCAATCATTTTATAGAAACTTTATATCATTTTTTGGGACTAACCTATGGACATAGTGCCCAGTGCCAGTTGCTGTTTTTTGCTTGTTTTTTTACTTCGCATGGAAATCAATATCCAACGGAGTCCATACGCAGCGAGAATTTTTTTTGGAACAGAAGACCCAGGATGGGCTAAAAAAGTACCCGAGGGGAGGCCCGAGGTGGGCACAACCAACCTGGGCGCGCCCAGGAGCCCAGGCGCGCCCAGGGGGGTTGTGCCCCCCTCGGTGACCTACCGCACCGCCTCTTCGCCCTATAAATTGCCAAATATTCCAAAAACCCTCGGGGTAACCCTAGATCCGAAGTTCCGCCATCGCAAGCCTCTATAGCCACGAAAAACTAATCTAAACCCCGTTCTGGCACTCCGCTGGAGAGGAAAATCATCACCATGGGCCATCTTCATCATCCCGGCGGCCACCATGATGAGGAGGGAGTAGTCCACCCTCGGGGCTGAGGGTTTGTACCAGTAGCTATGTGTTTAATCTCTCTCTCTCTCTCTATCTCTCTCTCTATCTCTCTCTCTTGTGTTCTTGAGATGTCACGATCTTGATGTATCGCGGGCCTTGTTAATATAGTCGGGTCATATGGTGTTTCCCCCTCTTTACTTGTTGTGAATTGAGTTTTCCCTTTGAGATTTCGTTCTTATCGGATTGAATACTTTCATGGATTTGAGAACACTTTATGTATGTCTTGCTATGAATACCCGTGGTGGCAATGGGGTATCATATTGATTCACTTGATATATGTTTTGGCACTCAACTTGCGGATTCCCGAGGTGACATTGGGGTAATCTATGCATAGGGGTTGATGCATGTTCTTGTCTTTGTTTCTCCGGTTGAAATCTTGGGGCACTCTTTTGTTGGGAAACATAGCATGCAATTTCAAAAAAATTCCTATGCTCACGCAAGATCTCTCTAGGAGATGCATAACAATGAGAGGGGGAGAGTGTGTCCACATACCCTCATAGACCGAAAGCAGAAGCGTTTGACAACGCGGTTGATGTAGTCGAACTTCTTCTTGTTCCGACCGATCAAGCACCGAACGTACGACACCTCCGAGTTCTGCGCACGTTCAGCTCGATGACGTCCCTCGAACTCTTGATCCAGCAAAGTGTCGATGGAGAGTTCCATCAGCACGACGGCGTGGTGACGGTGATGGTGAAGTGATCCGTGCAGGGCTTCACCTAAGAACTACGTGAATATGAACAGAGGCGTAAACTGTGGAGGGGGGCGCCGCACATGGCTAGGAATCAATGTTATGTGTTCTAGCGGTGCCCCCTTCATATATATAGGTTGGAGCGGAGGAGAGGCAGCCAAGGGGGCGCCCCAAGTAGGAGGAATCCTACTTGGGCGCCTCCCAATTCGGCCTCCCCCTTCCATATTGATCCAGAGGGGGGAGGAAGGAGGAGAGAAGGAAGGTGAGGTCGAATCCCTCCCCTTCCTTTCCCTCTTCTCCTCTTTCCTTCCCCCTATTTCGGCCTACATGGGGCGCACCAGCCCCCTAGGGGCTGGTCTGTCCCCTTCTTGGCCCATTAGGCCCATGTAGTTGCCGGGGGATGCCCGGAACCCCTTCCGGTGACTCGATACGTACCCGGTACCCCCGGAGCACTTCCGGTGTCCGAATACTATTGTCGTATATATGAATCTTTACCTCTCGACCATTTTGAGACTCCTTGTCGTGTCTGTGATCTCATACGGGAATCCGAACAACATTCGGTCACCAAATCACATAACTCATATAATACAAAATCGTCATCGAATGTTAAGCGTGCGGACCCTACGGGTTCAAGAACTATGTAGACATGACCGAGACACCTCTCCGGTCAATAACCAATAGAGGAACCTGGATGCTCATATTGGTTCCCACATATTCTACAAAGATCTTTATCATTCGTACCGCAATGACAACATATGTTATTCCCTTTGTCATCGGTATGTTACTTGCCCGAGATTCGATCGTCGGTATCTTCATACTTAGTTCAATCCCGTTACCGGAAACTCTCTTTACTCGTTCCATAATACATCACCCCGCAACTAACTCATTAGTCACATTACTGGCAAGGCTTCTTATGATGTGCATTATCGAGGGGGCCCAGAGATACCTCTCCAATACTCGGAGTGACAAATCCCAATCTCGATCTATGCCAACCCAACAAACACCTTCGGAGATACCTGTAGAGCATATTTCTAATCACCCAGTTACGTTGTGACGTTTGATAGCACACAAGTCATTCCTCCAGTATCCGGGAGTTGCATAATCTCATAGTCAAAGGAATATGTATATGACATGAAGAAAGCAATAGCAATAAAACTGAACGATCAATATGCTAAGCTAACGGATGGGTCTTGTCCATAACATCATTCTCCTAATGATGTGATCCCGTTCATCAAATGATAACACATGTCTATGGTTAGGGAACTTAACCATCTTTGATTAACGAGCTAGTCTAGTAGAGGCTTACTAGCAGCCACAAGTGAGGAAGAAGAAGACTGAACTGCGTCCCTGACTCTTTTCTTAGAAGCCTCACACTTGAGTTGAGCAGCCTCTTGCTTCAGTGCCATGTTATAGAATTGATCAAACTGAGTAGGCTCAACAAGAACGAGAGCTAACTGCAGATCCTCTCTAAGGCCACCTCTGAAGTGATAGATCATGCTCTTTTCATCAGGAACGTCTTGTTTAGTGAAGCGAGCAAGTTTCTGAAACTGGATGTTGTATTGATACACAGACATGTTGCCTTGCTTGAGATTGCGGAACTCCTCACGCTTGCTCTCAACAACACTTTGTGGAATGTGGTGCGCTTTGAAATCCCAACAGAAGTCAGTCCAAGTGATCACACGACCTCCTCTGGAATCTTTGTATTGCTGAAACCAATCAGTAGCTTGGTCCTTGAGCTGAAAAGAAGCAAACTTGACATAGTCCTCAGGCCTGACATTGCTACATTCAAAATGCTTGTTGATGTCCACGAGCCAATCATCGGCATCCGTGGCCTTGGCACAGTAGCTAAAAGACTTGCGCTGATTTGCGAGAAACTGGTTGAGTGTAGCAAAGTGAGGCTGATTGTTGCCTTGACCTTGATTGCCTTGCCCTTGGGTGCGTTCTTGCAAGAGTTGCAGAATTGTCTGAGCATTGGCGTTGGTGGCTGCCATGATAGCTTGCCATGCCTCCGGAGGCGGAGGTGGTGGCGGAGGGTTCGCTTGACTCCCTTCATTGCGTTCAGGATTCTGACGCGTTGGCGGAGCCATCCTGAAGAGGGTGACATCCGTTAGCATCTTGATAGACAAATAGTCAAGTTGAATCAACGAATAGAAATTGCAACATATAGTCTTCACAATAAACATTCGAACGAAGATGAATGAATGAATTCCATAGTAATTCATCACACTTCCATAAGTTGAGAAGCCACTTGAAAAAGATATGGAAAACATATGACTTCGAAGCAACTCGAATACCACAATTCAAAACAAAACAAAGTATTGGCTTGCAGAATAAGCCGGAACAAACATATGATAGAGATTTCGTCCGAAGTTTTCGTGGTGGGGCCCACACGGGCTCGATCGTACAACACCATCATGTACAAGGCTGTGCACATGACATACGAAGCGTCCCCGAGTCGGCATAGCCAAGGACTCTTTAAGACACTACGAGACCACTGTAAAACCAACCGTGTACAGGCGGACCACTAGACGTCGAACCCCAATCTCATATCATGCATCTGTCGGAAAGATATCCTAAGGCTACTTGAATTCCCACTTATAAACTCTCGAAACTTTCTGGTTATGCAATCTGGTGTTGGGGATACAGGGGACACAAAATATATCACCCAAACTAGCAATCCCTAGATCCAGCTGTATCCATCCGTCAACACATAACCAAGAAACCTTCGGAAATCGTTTACCTCAACCTTCGAAAAACATCCGTTATACGAGTTATGGCAATACTCCCGAACTCCCGCCCCAGTACTGGGTGGCGTCGAGGTGATCTCACCAACAACTGCATAAAAGAGATTTCGATGTCGGCGAAACTCAGGTATTCCAGAACTGCAACGATAAAATTGTGACGACAACACCTCGGAGCTCAACTCCCCGGGACACTGCCACAACCCCTAAATGTCAGGAGGCACCAAGAACAATGTTCTCGTCACAAAACCATCGGAACAATTCCAAGATACCCGCGTGATCCTAAATTTTTTTTAGTGAAATTTGAGGAGAGAAGAGTCAAAACTTCTACGTCAGGAGACCTCACCAGAGCGACGAAGGGACTGAGGAGTAAAAAGAATCCTACTCTCCGATATATATAATCCTAAGACTCAAAACATTTTTGCTCTAGACTCAACAACGCCAGCGATTCGATCAAGCAGGGGGCTCCTAAGTCGGGGATGGCTCTGATTACCAACTTGTAACGCCCACGATGCGACTATATCTCCCACGTGTCGAGGCACGACTTAGAGGCATAACCGCATTGTGGTTTTGTTGCAAGAAGGGTCATCTTCACACAATCCCATGTAATGAACAAGAATGGGATAAAGAGTTGGCTTACAATCGCCACTTCACACAATACATAAATATAATCCATACATCATCCAAAATACACACATAGACCGTCTACAGTCAAGATCCAACAGAAAATAAGATAACCCCAAATGCTAGATCCCCGATCGTCCCCACCGGGCTCCACTACTGATCATCAGGAAAAGACACATAGTAACGACCACGTTCCTCATCGAAATCCCACTTGAGATCGATCCCATCATCTGCACTGGCATCGTCGGCACCTGCAACTATTTTGGTAGAATCTGTGAGTCACGAGGACTCAGCAATCTCACACCCGCGAGATCAAGACTATTTAAGCTTATAGGAAAGGATGGTGTAATGAGGTGGAGCTTGATGAGGGCATCTTGGTGAGCTTGATGCACTCACTACATAGCAATTCATCACAAAACAAGCATACCCACAGCAAGATGGAAAGTTTATGAAGCTATCCATGGCAAGAACAAAAGCATAGCATGTATGGATCAACTACAACAAGCTTGGCAAAAATGAATATCATGTTAAGAATCTGCCAGAAATATTTTATAGCAAAAGTAGAGCAAGATTGAGTCATGCTATGGCACTCCATAATTGCAAGCAAGGGCAGGAATGGATCAATTACAACAATAGCTACAAACATCCTTACTGAACATCTCCAAAATATGCATGGATCTCTCTGTAGCATCAAGTTTACATGGCAACAAAATAACAGCAGACAAGGACAGCGAAATCACTGTCCCTGAAATCAGAAACATTACGGGGCCTAGTTTGCATGCTTGTACTAATCACCACAGAGATCACAAAAATACATGGCATACACCACTGGAAATATGACATGGCATACAACAAAACACGTGTAGAGCTCATGCCCATAAGATGCACAGGTTAAATGATACAAAAATAACAAATCTCCAAGTTCTGCTAAGAACCAGCAGATAACAGCAACTAGCACTCTTGCACCAGAGATTTGGGCATCAAGATGGCCTCTAATGAACATGGTGCAATCGAACAAAATATAGAGCATCATGAGACGAACATTTCGATATATTACACGCGTGAAACGGAGCTATATGCAGGGAGTTATGCCATGATGAACAGGGGTATATAATGTGAAAATGCAAAGACTTGGGGAAATTTCAGGGTTCGGGAAAGTCAACGCACGGTGCGATCTTTTGGATCCAGATCGGGGCTCGGCCTCGATGGAGCTCGCCGGAGCTAGGGCGACGGGGCGGAGGAGGAGGCAGCGGCCGGCCGGAGGAGAGGCGGAGGAGGCGCCGGGGACGGGGGCGGCGTCCGCGGCGGCGGCGGCGACTAGTGCCAGGCGCGGCGGCG
>NC_057799.1:325816719-325833153 GCF_018294505.1 Triticum aestivum
GGCGGGCCACGTGGCGCAGCGGGATTCGTCGGGGATGGCGGCGCGGACACGTCCGGCGGCGGGGTATTTTGTCCGGGCGCGAGGTGAAAGAAGGGTAGGGTTTGGACCGCGAACGTTTTCGGGAGGGGATGCATATATATAGCTAGAGGGAGCAAGGAGAGTCCAAATGAGGTGCGGTTTTCGCCCACACGATCGTGATCGAACAACCTACAGCATGGAGATGACTTGGAGGGGTTTTGGGCTGGTTTTGAGGGGTTTTTTGCTGCAACACACAGAAGGCATCTGCGGTTACCCGGTTAACCGTTGGAGTACCAAACGACCTCCAAATGGAACGAAACTTGACCGGTGGTATACCAGGGTCACTTGACAAGCCTCGGTTCATTCCAAAAATGTTTGACACCCGCTCACGAAAGAAAACAAGAGGGGTGCGGCGGAGGAGATGGGAGCGCCGGATTGCAAAACGGACAACGGGGAAAATGCTCGGATGCATGAGACGAACACGTATGCAAATGCAATGCACATGATGACATGATATGATATGCATGACATGGCCAAAAATGCAAAACGAAAGACAAAACCCGACCACGGAGGGAATATCATAACACATAGCCGAAAATGGCAAGAGTTGGAGTTACAAATATGGAAAGTTACATCCGGGGTGTTACAGTATGTACTCATCGAAAGTCTTATCAAGCGTCTTGATCTATCTCTATAGATCTTGATGCCCAATATGTAAGCAGCTTCACCGAGGTCTTTCTTTGAAAAACTCCTATCAAACACTCCTTTATGCTTTCCAAAAAATTCTACATCATTTCCGATCAACAATATGTCATTCACATATACTTATCAGAAAGGTTGTAGCGCTCCCACTCACTTTCTTGTAAATACAGGCTTCACCGCAAGTCTGTATAAAACTATATGCTTTGATCAACTCATCAAAGTGTATATTCCAATTCCGAGATGCTTGCACTAGTCCATAGATGGATCGCTGGAGCTTGCACATTTTGTTAGCACCTTTAGGATTGACAAAACCTTCTCGTTGCATCATATACAACTCTTCTTGAAGAAATCCATTAAGGAATGCAGTTTTGACGTCCATTTGCCAGATTTCATAATCATAAAATGCGGCAATCGCTAACATGAATCGGACAGACTTAAGCATCGATACGAGTGAGAAAATCTCATCGTAGTCAACACCTTGAACTTGTCGAAAACCTTTTGCGACAATTCGAGCTTTGTAGATAGTAACACTACCATCTGCGTCTGTCTTCCTCTTGAGGATCCATTTATTCTCAATGGCTTGCCGATCATCGGGCAAGTCCACCAAAGAACACACTTTGTTCTCATACATGGATCCTATCTAAGATTTCATGGCCTCAAGTCATCTGTCGGAATCTGGGCTCATCATAGCTTCTTCATAGTTCGTTGGTTCGCCTTGTTCTAGTAACATGACTTCCAAGACAGGATTACTGTACCACTCTGGTGCGGATCGTGCTCTGGTTGTCCTATGAAGTTCAGTAGTAACTTGATCTGAAGTTTCATGAGCATCATCATTAACTTCCTCTCTAGTTGGTGTAGGCATCACGGGAACAGATTTCTCTGATGTGCTACCTTCTAACTCGAGATAAGGTACAATTACCTCATCAAGCTCTACTTCCCCCCACTCACTTCTTTCGAGAGAAACTCCTTCCACCACAAAAAAAGACACATCCGTGACATTTTGGGCCGAACGAATTTTTTTCCTGTCATGCTTATGACACTTCTATGACGATAATTGTGACAAAACCCGGTATCATCATAGATGTGGTGGGCTCCTACTTCTATGACAAAAAATCATGACAGAAAATGGGCTTTTCGTCCTGGGCGGGCCGGAGACGCAGCTGCATGACATTCTTTGGGCCGTCCATGACGGAAAAAACCGTGGTAGAAGCAAGGGCGAGAAAAATATCGGGGGAGTTCCCGGTTACGGTGGGTGGTTGGGGCCGAGCGATGTGCGTTTCTCTTGTACGTACGCGCATGTGTGTGAGGCGTTGTGCTCTAACTGAACCTGAGCGAGGCGTTGGGCTCTAATTGAACCCGAGCGATTGCACTGCAGGCTACGCGTTGCTGAACCCGAGCGATCGATCGATCCCTTGCTGTTAACTGAACCCGAGTGATTCCTTCGCTACTGCTGCTAACTAAAGCCGATTGATGCTGCCTCTTGATGAACAGTGAGCGTTGTTGGGGGGGTTGGATGAACAGTTCCCGGTGGGAGGTTGGATGAACAGGACCCCGTGGTAGTAGAGGTTGTTGCCGCTGGATGAACAGGACCCCGTGGAGGGGTGGATGAACAGGACCCCGTGGAGGGCTGGATGAACAGGACGACCCCGTGGAGGGCTGGTTGAACAGTAGCCGGTGGAGGGCTGGATGAACAGTAGCCCGTGGAGGGGTGGTTGAACAGGACCTCGTGGAGAGGGCTGGTTGAACAGTAGCCGGTGGAGGAGCGCGCGGTGGAGGCTGGATGAACAGGAGCCCGTGGATGAACAGTCGTAGGTGGAGGCTGTAGGAGGTCGACGGTGGATGAACAGTAGCCCGTGGAGGCTGGAGGAGGTCGATGGTGGAGATGAACAGTATCCCGTGGAGTCTTGTTTTGCGGTACGCCACACCCCTCCCAATGAACAGGACCCCCGTTTCGACCGTAGCGCTCCAACACAAGTCTGTTTCCTCCGTTTTGTGGTACGCCACACCCCTCCCGATCAACAGGACCCCGTTTCGACCGTAGGAAGTCTATTTCCTCCATTTTGCGGTAAGCCAGACCCCTCCCGATGAACAGGATCCCGTTTTGACCGTGGCCGGTCGAACACAAGGACGTTTCCTCCGTTCTGCGGTACGGCAGGCCTCGTTTCCATCGGCTGTTCCGTCCAAGCCGGTTGGATCCCAATGAACAGCACGTGTTCCGCTGCCTCCCGATGAACACGGCGCATTCCGTTGCCTCCCCATGAACACGACGACGCAGTTTCTCCGTTCCAACCCAGCTATGTACATGAGCCCTGGCCATACGTATGCGCGAGTAGGCATTCGAGACTCCGCCCGTATGTACGTACGTGGCCGTATTTACTTTCTTGCACCCTGGCCACTATACATACGTGTACATGCTACGTGCGTGCCTCTACTATGACACGTTCCCTTCCTTACTCGGCCATGGTTCATCGCTGCAGCCTGCAGACAGACCGATCGTATGTACATATACGTTCACGACCAGAATGACAATGCTACGTACGCTTTGACCAGGTGGGTCCCGACTGTCACGCACTTCCTTGCGTGCGAAGATGTAGCTGGTGGGTCCCAGCAGTCAGGGGGCGAATCATTTTTTTGCCCATAATATGGACGCACTTCCTTTCATGAGAAGATGTAGCTGGTGGGTCCCAACAGTCAGGGGGGAAACGTTTTTTTCACGAAATACGGTGGCCCGTCCGGTGGGTCCCCGCTGTCAGGTGGAGGAATCATTATTTTTCGTGTAATAAGGAGGCACTTCCTTGCTGCGGCCATGGACCCAGCTGTCAGCCTCTCCACGTACAGTACTCTTCCGATGGAAGTCGTTCCTTGACCATGTTGACCACTCCGCGCCGAGAGCACCAGGGTGGTGGACGACGACGAGGCCTAGGAAGGGGATCACGTGGAGCCAGGGAAGACGCGACAGTGGATGCCCACGCGGAGAGGAGTACGAGGGTTCACTGGTTCGGCTGCGGTGTGAGGCTGCCGTCGCCGCAGGGCCTGGCCAGCGGTGGGAGTAGTAGGGGGCGGTGAGGCCTCAACGGCAGCATAGCCGGCCCTTGGAGGCAGGAGCAGGCGGTCTCGCCGGCGCTAGTTTGGGCGGCTGGTGCAAGAAGAGCAGCATTTGAAGAAGAAGCAGGACCGTTCGATTCAAATCCAACGGTCACAGCTGCTAGAATCGTTTGTTGACTAAGTTGACAAGCCCTGCGTATGTGTCAACTTAGTAGGCCCATAGGTCAGCCTCCCAACCGATGCACCCCAGATGTCAGTGAGAGGAATCATTTTTTCGCGTAATAAGGAGGCAGTTGATTGCGTGCGGCCAGGCCAGCGAAGGGAGTAGGGTGAGCCGGCGAAGCCTGTGCGGCATCACAGCGGGCTACAAGAGGAGGGAGCAGGCAGTCCCGCCGGTGCTAGTTTAGGCAGCTGGAGCAGGAAGATCAAAGATTAAAGAAGCACGTCGGCCGTTGGATGGACATCCAACAGTCACTACTGCTAGAATCGTGTGTTGACTGACAAAGCCTTGCGTAAACAAGTCAGCCTCGAAATCTGTGGCGTGTACAACCCATTTGCTATTATTTTTATAATTTTTACTCATTTTCTAATTCATATGGAATTTATTGCAGACCATTTTCCATTTTTAGATTTGCTGCCCATTTTCTGGTCAGTACCAGGGTTAAAAAATTGAACTAAATATGTGCGAAATTTTGAAAATTCACAAATTTTTGCTCGGGAACAAAATATTCTTAATCCAAAAATTAGTAGTTATACTAAAACAAATTTAAAAATAAATTAGTACTATGTCATGTTAAATCCAATGAAATATAAAATATCAGTGAAGAACAAAAACAATAAAAGAAACTAATTTCCCATTTGCTATAATTTTTTTGGAATTTTCAACCCCTTTGATATTACTTTTAACAGACACTGACCATACTCTTTGGCCGGCCGGAATGCATCCCTCCTCGTCTTGAAAGATTTGCAGCCCAGTAAGTCAGAGAAAACAAATAGGCCTAGCTTGGGTATTCTTCAAAAGAAATACTTGGCTACCTATTTTCCCAAAGAAAAAACTGCTGGGCTGGTCATGTTGTTAGACGGGCCACAGAGACCGCACAACCCAGTTTCCTGCTCCTCTGAATTAGTACTCAAAAAAAGTTGTGCAATTCTGTCGTTAATTGACTATACGTTGAAAATGATGTGGGTCCCATATATCAGCAGGGTGGATTAGAGTAAACAAACGAGGGGTGCATCTGAGTAGTAAAAGAGGCGCTTGCTTGTGTTCGGGAGTGGACCTGGTGGGTCCGTACTGTCATACTCACAACTACAGTCCTCTCCTGATTCACTATGTTGACAGGGCCGGATGGCGGTGCCGCGGCGAGTGCACCAAGGCGGAGGATAAAGTGCTGTCACCAATGTGTTGGGCTGGGTTGGACATTCTTATTGAAAAATAAAAATGGACCGGAACTATTTAAAAACATTGACTACGATTTGCATGGGTCCGCTAGTTGCAGGAAGAAAATGGTGGGAGAAAGAAGACTGGTCGCTATCTTTGCCTAAGAATAATATCGACTGAATGTAACGACACTATCATAGGAAATAATATCCTCTTGTTAAATCATGAATTTAAAGAACTGGTGCATGAGCATTTAGCTTTATTTATTTACTTATTTTTGTTTAGGGGACCATGAGCATGTACCTGGGCCGGATTCATGTGAGAGCCTCCCTTCCAGTTAATTATGGGCTCCTCTATTGGGCCTTCATCAGTGGGCTGCATGTTATCAACAAGTGGAAAATGTGTTCCGTACCAAAAATAGTATGCGCTACGTACGGTACGGGGCACTAAAGGATCGGACCGTGCAATGACTTCCAAAACATTGTGTTTTTCATTCTAACAACACATTTATGCAACCACCAGACGAAATATACTACTGACTGTACATTGAAAATAGCAGCAACAACAACAACCAGGGCTGGGGGTGCAACAGAAGCAGTAAGCAGGCCAGAAGAGTAAAGACGCAGCTCTCTCTTCCAAACCAAACATCAGCCATCATTACAAAAGGGCTACCAAAAAAGAACAAGTGTATGCATCAAACTAAATAAATATGCTACTACACCAAGTGTACGCATCTAACTAATTGGCTCAGTTAGACGTTATTATTTATTAAGCTGTGGAGATTGGCTGACGGCTTGAACCAGATGGGTGCCTGACGGGGGAAACTCCAGCCAGCAGGTCGAAGTCTGATACTTGCGACCCTCTCTCCTACTTTGGGCTACACAACATGGCGGCACATATCAGGGTATGGTGCATGCAGAGACGCATGGTACGTTGTGTACACACAGTTTTGCCTGATGAACGAAACCGCGCTGCCATCATGATCCTTGCCGTCGGTTATCTCCTGCTTAATCGGATAATTCAGTCTGAGAAACAGAGAGCATGTACCAAGGCTACTTACCAGCCCCCAGTCAAAAAGTCCTGAAGGCCCAGAGAAGCTGGGATCCTGCTCAAAGACCTTGCAGTGACTGTGATTGTATTCCACGAAACAACACGTCCGGCACGTGCGAACGATCATCAATCGTTCGCCGTTGTCTGATCGAGCCAGGAACCACCTGGAACTGCCATGCCACTTTTCTTTGAAAGGTTCTGGGATTAGGAAGGGTAGGGACACCAGGCGGCCTACAACATCATATCAAGTTGGAGTCAAATAAAAAAGGTCTCTTAATGTAGTCAATCTTAAGAACAGCATGTTATGAGCATGAATATTTTTTAGTAAATGTTGATAGTAATATAAGCAAGCCATCATGATCATAGGAGTAACATACTGCTGTAACAGCCGTTTGTAGCGATGACTGGAGTAGGCCAGCAATATGTCCAGCCATAGAAGGAGTCGACAGCGTATTGCCCTTGTGTTCAATGGCATCAGAGAACCATGGAGGATGTATGATCCTGTGATGGACGTGCAGATTTATCCACTTACCGCAATGACCTGTCAGATAGGCGAGACCGCGGTTGAAGAACGCAATTAGCCTGAAGTCTTTATAATTCACAGATCTTGTGGGCACTTGGCAGATTACAACCTTGAGCAAATCAAACTTGGTATCATGTTGGCTACTGTAAGATTCCAAATATTTTGGGTCGTGGTGCCAAAGCAGTGTAGTGTTAATCGAAGGAAGGGGGATCAATCGCCGGGTGTAGACCTCCACGAGCATCCAGCTGCCGCGACTGTCGACGTCCAAGACGTGTTCATGCCGACCCAGTACATACCGTTAATGTAGTTGAGGGTGACGGGGATCGGATCGCAGTCAAGGGGGTTGATGCTCGCCACCCTATGATCGTTATGCAGCGTGACACGCCATTTCTGAAGATCAGGTGGCATCAGCAAGCAAGGAGCTGGCTTAAAAAGGTCCGGCCTGAGGGCTTTGAGTAAACGGTACAGCCCCGACGAGCACGCAGCGAGCAGCGTGGTACTGAGATTGTCCACAAGCGAAATAATGAGCTTGATTACCTCTGTGGGTAGCGAATTCCAGCCACTCTTTCGGCGAACGCTGCTGGGTTCTACCATTGTTAGTGCTTGGGTTTCGGACAAGGGGGGAGGCACCTTAGCGGGGATGGAAGATTGGACGAGATTATGTGCGGACAAAGATGGATAAGCGAATATGTGAAGCGGGAAGTGGACAGGTGATGATGACTACAGCACGCCGCTTGACTTACGAGACACATACCAGCAGCGTAGGGTCATATCGATGCCAGACAACTTGCTTGAGTGATCATAGTACTGGTACTCCCTACATTACCTACTACTATGCCCTAATTTGCTTGAGTAGTGTATTAGTGGAGTAGGACTCTGCTCTACTACTAGCACCAGAGGAGTAGTATATTCTAATCTAAAATACTTACAAACTTCAATGCCCGAGCGTGGAACGACTACGAACCGCCATCGGTGCTAACTCCAATCCCCAGCAAACGTTTGCTGGGAGACATGACAGTTGCAAACGCCCGCGACGCAGTTACAGTACGTGTGTAAGGGTGGCGGTTTTGTCAAATACTATGGCTTAAAAATAGGCCACCGTCGGATGGAAATCTGACGGTTACGTGGGATTTGCCAAGATTGAGCTCGTCGCAAACAATCGCCAGATATCATTACTAAAAAAGGTTAAAACACCCGGGGCTATAACTTGCACCGGCTGACCACTAACAATGATACTAACATAGTTGTAAAATGGTCAAAGACTGTGTCTACGTGGTGTTTGGAATTATATGCAAAAAAATTAGCAAGATGCTCGTGCATTGCACGAAACATCAAGATGCATTTTTTACAAAACACCTGTTGTGATTGACCCATGCAGGAGTAATCCCATGTGTAAAAACTAATGATATCTCGAGAATTTTATCAGAAAATGGTATCTTGACCATATAAAAAATGATATCTTGAGAAAGATGATAGATAAGGTGAGGAGGAGTGGGGCGTGGTGGTGACTGGTGGTCGGACTGGGCGGAGGCATGGGGATGGACAGCGCCGGCAGCGGCCACCATGCCAGGTTGTTCCAGAGACTTCCTTTTTTAATTGCTCAGCAATGAGGTTGTGGGAGATAAGGATGAACGAGGCAAGGCCTTATCTGTAAATGTAGAGGGAGGTGCGGGTATCTTTTGTAAAATTGTCATAGTTTGCTTTCTATTCGTCACATATAGATCGGACAGTCGATATTATAAGATGGCAGGCACACCATCATCACCAACTCGGTTTTTTCTCTACTCCTACTCCTATAAAAGACTCAGTTGGTGATGATGGCGTGTCTGCCATTCGCCATTTCTGACCATTAGATCTGCATCTAACGATTGTGATGTAAGTTGTGGCCTTTTGCAACAATTCCCACTTCTGTGCTCCAGTTTACACAAAACGCCTTAGTATCTTGAAACCAACCACATTCCTCCCTTACTTCATCAGAACAGCCCAAAGAATATATTTGGAGTGAAACATAAGATATTTTTAGTGATATGTATATCAAAAATAAACTGTTTTCTTTCATATTTGTGAATATGTATTATTCTACTTTGGATCCGGTGCAATGGACGGGCTCATTGTTATAAAGGTTTATCTCTTGCATCGTCCGCAACGAACACCTGGTGTACTTGTCGGATTTCGGGTTCCGGCAAAACCCTTGAGGTTCGAACACTGGGGTGCGAACAATGATCTCTCCCTACCTAATCACGCCCTCAGCCTCACCGCGATCTCAAAGGCTAGCTCGACGAACTCGCAACACAAGAGACACAAGGTTTATACTGGTTTGGGCCATCGATGCGGTGTAATACCCTACTCCATTGTGGTGGTGGATTGCCTCTTGGGCTGAGGATGAACAGTACAAGGGAAGAACAGCCTCCTGAGGAGAGGTGTTCTTGTGCTTGGTGGATGTGTTCGGGTGAGGATTGCTCAAGATGAGTTGCCTCCTACTATGGTGGCTAGTCCTATTTATAGAGGCCTTGGTCCTCTTCCCAAATGTTGAGCGGGAAGGGAGCCAACAACGGCCAAATTCGAAGGGGGACAACTAGTACAAGCTACCCTGACAAAAGTAGTCTTCGCCTGCCAAAGGCTCTGGTGGTGACGCCGTCTTGGGCTCCACGGTGACATTCGTCCTGCCGTCCTGCTGGTCTTGGTCTCGTTGCACCGATATCGAAACCTTTGCCTGATGCCTCGGGACTCCTCGCCTGCGCTTGCCCCCTTAGCACCAAAGAGGAAACAAGGACACTGCGCGTGCTGGCACCCGCCTGGCTCCAGTCGTCATGGCTTGCATCACTTGAACCTCGCGAGGTGTCCCTTGCCTTGATCTCTCCGCCCCTCGCAAGCCAGCCTGGTGAGGCCGCTCCCGAGGAGGTCTTGTGTCGTCCCCCTCGCGAGTCTTGGCCCCTCGTGAGGGCCTTGAGTGTTTGCTGGTGAAGATGAGCCGTACGGGGCCGCTGGTGGAGCCACGCATGGGCCGCAGGTAGGCAAGTCTGGGGACCCCCGTTCCCAGGACGCCGACAGTAGCCCCCGGGCCGAAGGCGCGCTTGGACTTGGCTTCGAGGTGAAGCCAAAGGGCAAGTGCGGAGCGCCACGGGCCCCAACAGCCTGCGCCCTTGGTCGACGCGTGGTGATTGATTGGATGTGGGCGTCTCCGCTTCCCCACGCTGCCTCGGCAACTGCTCGACTTGACGAGTCCCTGCTGCATGCAGAGAAATATCATCATTACCTGTGATCGTGGGGACCGCCGGTTGGCCTTCTCCTGCTATAAATGAGGAGGGGGGCGAAGCCCCCCTTGCTCATCTCTTCTTGCTCCGCCTGTTGGGAATCGTAGCATAATTTAAAATTTTCCTACGCTCACCAAGATGCATCTATGGAGTCTACTAGCAACGAGGGGAAAGGAGTGGATCTACATACCCTTGTAGATCGCGAGCGGAAGCGTTCCAATGAACGTGGATGACGGAGTCGTACTCGCCGTGATCCAAATCACCGATGACCGAGTGCCGAACGGACGGCACCTCCGCGTTCAACACACGTACGGTGCAGCGACGTCTCCTCCTTCTTGATCCAGCAAGGGGGAAGGAGAGGTTGATGGAGATCCAACAGCACGACGGCGTGGTGGTGGATGTAGCGGGTCTCCGGCAGGGCTTCGCCGAGCTTCTGCGAGAGAGAGAGAGGTGTTGCAGGGGAGGAGGGAGGCGCCCAAGGCTTAGATATTGCTGCCCTCCCTTCCCCCCACTATATATAGGGCCAAGGGAGAGGGGGGGCGCAGCCTTTCCCCTTCCTTCAAGGAAGGGTGCGGCCAGGGGGGAGTCCTTCCCCCCCAAGGCACCTCGGAGGTGCCTTCCCCCTTTAGGACTCTCCCTTCTTTCTTATCTCTTGCGCATGGGCCTCTTGGGGCTGGTGACCTTCGCCCATATAGGCCAAGGCGTACCCCTTACAGCCCATGTGGCCCCCCGGGGCTGGTGGACCCCCTTGGTGGACCCCCGGACCCCTTTCGGCACTCCCGGTACAATACCGATAAAGCGCGAAACTTTTCCGGCGACCAAAATAAGACTTCCCATATATAAATCTTTACCTCCGGACCATTCCGGAACCTCTCGTGATGTCCGGGATCTCATCCGGGACTCCGAACAACTTTCGGGTTTCCGCATACATATATCTCTACAACCCTAGCGTCACCGGACCTTAAGTGTGTAGACCCTACGGGTTCGGGAGACATGCAGACATGACCGAGACGCCTCTCCGGTCAATAACCAACAGCGGGATCTGGATACCCATGTTGGCTCCCACATGTTCCACGATGATATCATCGGATGAACCACGGTGTCGAGGATTCAATCAATCCGTATGCAATTCCCTTTGTCAATCGGTATGTTACTTGCCCGAGATTCGATCGTCGGTATCCCAATACCTTGTTCAATCTCGTTACCGGCAAGTCTCTTTACTCGTACCGCAATGCATGATCCCGTGACTAACGCCTTAGTCATATTGAGCTCATTATGATGATGCATTACCGAGTGGGCCCAGAGATACCTCTCCGTCACACGGAGTGACAAATCCCAGTCTCGATCCGTGCCAACCCAACAGACACTTTCGGAGATACCCGTAATGCACCTTTATAGTCACCCAGTTACGTTGTGACGTTTGGCACACCCAAAGCACTCCTACTGTATCCGGGAGTTGCACGATCTCATGGTCCAAGGAAAAGATACTTGACATTGGAAAAGCTCTAGCAAACGAAACTACACGATCTTTTATGCTATGCTTAGGATTGGGTCTTGTCCATCACATCATTCTCCTAATGATGTGATCCTGTTATCAATGACATCCAATGTCCATAGTCAGGAAAGCATGACTATCTGTTGATCAACGAGCTAGTCAACTAGAGGCTTACTAGGGACAGGTTGAGGTCTATGTATTCACACATGTATCACGATTTCCGGACAATACAATTATAGCATGAATAATAGACAATTACCATGAACAAAGAAATATAATAATAACCATTTATTATTGCCTCTAGGGCATATTTCCAACACCGCCCACTTCTTCTTCCTTGCTCCATAGCTTGCAGCGACCCCCAAGGCGCCTACGAAAAGGTTCTCAGCCACGGAGAAGGGGAAGGCTCACCGAGAGGGGCCCGGTTCCCCTCCGCCCAAGCGTGGGCGCGACCGTCCCCGCAAGCACGCCGCGACCCCCTCTGCGGCTCCTCGCTGCCGCGGCGGTGCCTCTTCTTGGTGTGAGCCTCGTCCGGATCGTGGCAACCCCGTCGACGAGGGGAGGCGCGCCATGGTCGCACGGCCTCCTCGGTCGTGCTTTCACTCGGCGGAGGTGCTGCCAGAGTTCGTCGTTTGGTCAGAGAATCCGGCCAGCACCTGGCTTCAGCTCCCGCGCTTCTTCACCGGGGAGCTGCCGGCCGCAGGTCCAGGCGGGTTCTGGCTGTAGGCGGACGGCTGCTGCAGCAAAGCTTCGTGGGTCACGGTCGAGGTCTCCGTTGCTGGCAACGTGGCCCTGGCCCACGGCTGGCAGACATTTGCCTGCGCATGCGGCCTGGGCAGGCGGTGCACCCTCCACTTCAAGTACGATGGCAACACGACCCTCTGCGTGAGGGTGTTCGGAGAAGACGGCCGCCGCGTCAGGTGATGCCCCGACGACAATGACGGCGACGAGGTGCTTGGCCTTGGCGACGGTCGAGATGAGGACGGCCCCGCGCCCAGCTACGGTGGTTCTCCCTCCGGCAACAGCTCTAGCAGCGGCGGCTACGACCAGCCGTCGTGCTCGCTTCGAAGGTGGCAGCGGGTCGTTTCGTCGTCGCGCCTCAGTGAAGCACGAGAAAGGGTCCGGCTGAACTCAGGAGAGCGCCACGGGTCCAACCTCGCGAGCCACTGCAGAGGCACGCGCCGCTTTTGTTTTGTTCCTCCTTTTCTTCCCGCATTAAGAGAGAGACGAGTATGGGGCCCCGCAGGGGTGTGCAACAAACTATGATTTCCAAGTTGTTATGCTATGTTTATCGTTCCTGTGTTGCGTTGCAATATCAATGTCTTATATAGGCACGTAGGAATAAATTAGCTTGTCATGCTTGAAGTAGTTTTTGCCTTACGAGGCGCGCATTCCTCAGTACCTGGCGAGGCGTTTAGGAACTGCAAAAATTTGTTAGTTTGGGGATTCCGAGCCCTGGTCGCAGGCGCCGCCGGCCATGACCCAGTGCCTCGCATCGCGGTACCCTAGGGGCACGGATTAGGAGAGGAGCGCCAACTTGCGACTGGAACGAGGGTGCCTCGCAAAAAATAGACAAGACGCTCATGAGGGCACCTGTCCAGCCCCCTCGCGAGGGACGCGAGAGAGAGTACAGGTCAAACAGAGAACCGAAGGCAGCAACAGAGGCAGAAGGCGACGGAACAAGACCGACAAGGAACACCAGAAAGCAAATTTCGATTAAAGACGGGCAAGCCAACTACGGAAAGCAAATGAAAAGCCGCGTCCGGCACCTAGTCTAGTCTTCTTGTCTTCTCACCAGCGCGGACCTAAGTGCTACCACTAGGACGTGGGAGGGAGCCCCAGAGGCCCGAGGGCGGCACTCCTGAGACTCCGGGGTGTGTACAGCCCCACTCATTATTATGTGAGAGTGTCACAAGCGGAGACCTTCACAGGCACTGGGCCTTTCTTCAGGGGTAGAACTTCCGGAGGTGCTGGATGTTCCAGACGTTCTGGATGGGTACCCCGTCCTGCGTCTCCAGGCGCGCGGCGCCAGGCCTGAGATGTGGGCGACCCTAAACGGGCCCTCCCACATGGGTGAGAGCTTATGCAGCGCTTCCCTGGAGAGCACCCGCCTTAGGACGAGGTCACCCACCTCGAGCGTCCTGGAGCGGATGTTGCGGCAGTGGTACCGTCGCAGCGCTTGCTGATATCTTGCCACTCGTAGCGTGGCTTCACGGCGGCGTTCCTCCCCCAGCACGAGGTCCATCCCCCGCATGGCGTCCTGCTGCACCTCATCAAACGCCAGGACCCGCGCGGAGCGATGTTTGACCTCGTGAGGGTGAACCGCTTCTGCTCCATAGACGAGGAAGAATGGGGTCTGGCCCGTTGGCTTGGTGGCGGTGGTGCGGATGGACCACAGCACGGACTGGAGCTAATCGTGCCAGCCCCTGCCGCAGGCCTCGAGCTTCTTCTTGAAGGTCCTAGTCTTGAGGCCTCTCAGGACCTCCGCGTTGGCGCATTCGGCCTGACCATTGCTCCGGGGGTGCGCCACCGAAGCGTAGCAGATCTACGTTCCAAGGTTAGCACAATATGTATTGAAGAGATTGCTAGTGAACTGCGAGCCGTTATCGGTGATGATGCGGTTGGGGACCCCAAACCGGCTCACGAGACCCTTGATGAACTTGACCACGGAGCCGGCCGGGATGGTGCGGACGACTTCTACCTCTTCCCACTTGGTGAACTTGTCGATGGCGACGTAGAGGTAGCGGTAGCCCCCAGGCGCTCGAAGGAACGGGCCCAAGATATCCAGCCCCCAGACCGCGAACGGCCACGAGAGTGGGATGGTCTGGAGGCCCTGAGCCGACTGATGGATTTGCTTGGCGTGGAACTGACAGGCCTCACAGGACTTCACCAGCTCTGCCACGTCGTTGAGTGCCGTAGGCCAATAGATCCCGCTGCAAAACACCTTGCCGACGAGGGTCCGTGACGACGAGTGGTGGCTGCAGTCCCCGCCGTGTATGTCGGCTAGCAGCTCTTTCCCTTGCTCCCTGGAGATGCAACGCTGGGAGACGTCATTTGGCCGCTTCATGTATAACTCACCGTCCCGGATGCAGTATGCCGTGGCCTGTCGGGCCACACGCTCCGCGTCCTCCTCCTTTTCTGGCAGCGTCCCTTGTGTCAGGTATTCCTTGAATTCCTTGGTCCAGCACCCCTCCTGAGGCTCGAGCACGAAGAGCAAGCGCGCTCCCGAGGTCGGGCCACAGGCCGAGGCTCCCGAGGCAGGTGGTTGAGGGAGCTCCTCCCGAGGTAGCGCTATTCTTGAGAGTGGCGGTGTTGCTAATGGTTTGAAGAGCCGCTCCTTGAAGACGCCAGGCTCTTGGGGTAGCCACTTGGATGCTCTTCTGGCGATGTCGTCGGCTTCCTTGTTTGTGCCACGGGGCACATGCTGCAATTCCAGGCCTAAGAACTGCTTCTCCATCTTGCGTACCTCCGCGAGGTACACCTCCATGTGCTCATCCTACCGTCCTGCTGGCCTTGGTCTCGTTGCACCGATATGGAAACCTTTGCCTGATGCCTCGAGACTCCTCGCCTGCGCTTGCCCCCTTGGCACCAAAGAGGAAATGAGGACACTGTGCGCACTGGCACCCACCTGGCGCCCGCCTGGCTCCAGTCGTCATGGCTTGCGTCACTTGAACCTCGCGAGGTGTCCCTTGCCTTGATCTCTCCGCCCCTCGCGAGTCAGCATGGTGAGGCCGCTCCTGAGGAGGTCTTGTGTCGTCCCCCTCGCGAGGCTTGGCCCCTCGCGAGGGCCTTGAGTGTTTGCTGGTGAAGATGGGCCGTACGGGGTCGCTGGTGGAGCCACGCCGTGGGCCACAGGCAGGCAAGTCTGGGGACCCCCGTTCCCAGGACGCCGACAGTACTGGTCCGGGCCGGATACTCGTAGCGTGATGACCTGAGTTCAAATTATGTCCTAAACTTTAGCTTTTTATATTTTTTTAATATATACTTCTTTCGCTACTGTACTGGCAGTGGAACCCACAGAGTACTTAGAATACAAGATTAAGGATGTATTTGTTTCTTTTTAAATTTCTGTACGAATCTGTAGCCAGCCTGCAAGTCATGTACACTACACTTATAGTGGAACCCACAGAGTACTTAGAATACAAGATTAAGGATGCAATTAACTTTTTATAGGGGGAGAATCATACACACAATTAACTAAAATGGATTGGACGTGACTCTATTATTCTCCAACGGCAACCAGCAAATTTCCTCCCACGGGCCGGACACTACAAAAAACACACATCCGTGACATTTTGGGCCGAACAATTTTTTTTTCTGTCATACATATGACACTTCTATGATGATAATTGTGACAAAACATGGTATCATCATAGATGTGGTGGGCTGCTACTTCTATGACAAAAAATCATGACAGAAAATGGGCTTTTCGTCCTGGGCGGGCCGGAGACGCAGCTGCATGACATTCTTTGGGCCGTCCATGACAGAAAAAACCATGGTAGAAGCAAGGGCGAGGAAAATTTCGGGGAGTTCCCGGTTACGGTGGGAGGTCGGGGGCCGAGCGATGTGCGTTTCTCTCGTACACGTACGCGTGTGTGTGCGAGGCATTGGCTCTAACCGAACCCGAGCGATTGCATTGTAGGCTACGCGTTACTAAATCCGAGCGATCGATCGATGGCTGTTAACTGAACCCGATCGAGCTATTCCTTCGCTACTGCTGCTAACTGAAGCCGATCGATGCTGCCTCTGGGATGAACAATGAGCGTTGCAGGGGGGGGGGTTGGATGAACAGTGAGCGGTGGCATTGCCTCTGGATGAACAGGACCCCGTGGTGTGGTGGAGGGCTGGATGAACAGTAGACGGAGGAGGGGTGCCCGTGGAGGGGTGGTTGAACAGGACCCCGTGTTGTGGAGGGCTGGATGAACAGGAGACGGTGGAGGGGTGCCCGTGGAGGGGTGGTTGAACAGTA
>NC_057799.1:325833662-325841529 GCF_018294505.1 Triticum aestivum
CCATTTCGACCGTAGGAGGTCCGTTTCCTCCGTTTTGCGGTACGCCACACCCCTCCCGATCAACAGGACCCCCGTTTCGACCGTAGGAGGTCCGTTTCCTCCGTTTTGCGGTACGCCACACTCCTCCCGATCAACAGGACCCCCGTTTCGACCGTAGGAGGTCCGTTTCCTCCATTTTGCGGTACGCCACACCCCTCCCCATGAACACAACGCATTCCGTTGCCTCCCCATGAACACGACGCATTCCGTTGCCTCCCCATGAACACGACGACGACGATGTTTCTCCGTTCCGACCCAGCCATGTACATGAGCCCTGGCCGTACGTATGCGCGAGTAGGCGTTCGAGACCCCGCCCGTATGTACACAAACGTGGCCGTATTTTCTTTCTTGCACCCTGGCCGCTGTACGTACGTGTACATGCTACGTGCGCGCATCTACTACGACACGTACGCGCCTCTACTACGACACGTGCGCACCTCTACATCCACCAGTATATATGTACGTACACGTTCGCGACCAGAATGACAACGCTACGTACGCTTCGACCAGGTGGGTCCCGACTGTCAGGCACTTCCTTGCCTGTGAAGATGTAGCTGGTGGGTCCCAGCAGTCAGGGGGGCGAATCATTTTTTTTTGCCCGGACGCACTTCCTTGCATGCGAAGACGTAGCTGGTGGGTCCCAGCAGTCAGGGGCAAACGTTTTTTTCACGAAATACGGTGGCCCGTCCGGTGGGTCCCCGCTGTCAGGTGGAGGAATAATTATTTTGCACGTAATAAGGAGGCACTTCCTTGCTGCGGCCGTGGACCCAGCTGTCAGCCTCTCCACGTACAGTCCACGTCCGATGGAAGCCGTTCCTTGACCACGTTGACCACGCCGTGCCGAGAGCACCAGGGCGGTGGACGACGATGAGGCCTAGGAAGGGAACGACGCGGAGCCGGGAAAGACGCGGCAGTGGATGCCCACGCGTAGAGGAGTACGAGGGTTCACTAGTTCGCTGCGGTGTGAGGCTGCCATCGCCGCAGAATAACAGGGGGTGTGGGTGAGTAGAGGGATGGCCTGGCCAGCGGTGGGAGTAGTAGGGGGCGGTGAGGCCTCCGCCGCATCGCAGCCGGCCACGGGAGGCAGGAGCACGAGGCACGACCGTTGCTGGTTTGGGCGGCTGGAGCAAGAAGACCAGAGGTTGAAGAAGCACTACGGCCGTTGGATGGACATCGTACGGTCACTGGAGCTAGAATCGTGCATATTGACTAAGTTGACAAAGCCCTCCGTCCCCATCAACTTAGTAGGCCCACAAGTCAGCCTGCCACTATACTGGGTCCCAGCTAATAGGGGGAGTATTCATTTTTTTTGTGTAATAAGGAGGCACTTCCTTGCGTGCGAAGATATAGCTGGTGGGTCCGAGCTGTCAGCGGCGGTAACGTTTTTTTCGCGAAATACAGAGGCCCTTTCGATGGTCCCTGATGTCAGGTGGAGGAATCATTATTTTGCGCGTAATAAGGAGGCATTTCCTTGCGTACAGCCGTGGACCCAGCTGTCGGCCTCTCCACGTACAGTCCACTTCAGATGCATGTCGGTCGTTGACCACGTTGACCAGGCCGCGTCGAGAGCCCCAGGGCGGCGGACGACGGCGAGGCCTAGGAAGGGAACGACACGGAGGCAGGGAAGACTCGGCAGTTGTTTCCCATGCGGAGGGGAGTACGACTGTACGAGGGTTTACTGGTTTGTCTGCCGTCGCCGGAGAATAACAGTAGGTGTGGGTGAGTAGAGGGATGGCTAGGCCAGTGATGGGAGTACGGTGGGGCGGTGAGGCCTGCACGGCAGCAGAGCCGGCCGCGGGGAGGAGGGAGCAGGCAGTCCCGCTGGCGCTTGTTTGAGTGGCTGGAGCAGGAAGAGCAGAGATTGAAGAAGCATGACGGCCGTTGGATGGCCATCCAACAGTCACTGCTTGTGCATCAACCTTTTTTTAGGAAAGCCTCAAATCTATGGAAAACAGCATACATCCCAGCTGCCATTATTTCTAATAATTTACAGCCCATTTGCTAATTATTAAGGTTTTTTTGGAGCCCATATTCTTTTTGTTAGCATTACATCCCATATTGTGGCCACGGTTAAAAAATTATACGAAATTTTGCATATTTCGGTGCGGTCCGAACTGTTTTTAACTCCGAAATTTCGACTCACATTCAAACTGATTTTAAAAATAAATGTATATCAATATAAAATCCAACAAATTCTCCATGCATAAAAATTAATGTAATTTAAAATCTCGAAATGAAAAAAAAGATATTTGAAACTAATTGCCGGTTTGATGTGTTTTAAAAATGTACAGCCCATTTCTCATTACTGATGGGCCATTTTCTCGGCCAGCCGAATGAAAGCTCTCCTCGTCTTGAAAGATCTGCAGCCCAACAGGACTGACAAAGAGACTTACTTGGCAAATCACAAAAAAACTGGGCTGTGGCCGTGGACCCAGCTGTCAGCCTCTCCACGTACAGTACTCTTCCGATGGAAGTCGTTCCTTGACCACGTTGACCACGCCGCGCGGAGAGCACCACGGCGGTGGACGACGGCGAGGCCTAGGAAGGGGACGACGCGGAGCCGGGGAAGACGCGGCAGTGGAAGCCCGCGCGGAGAGGAGTACGAGGGTTCACTGGTTCGGCTGCGGTGTGAGGCTGCCGTCGCTGCAGGGCCTGGCCAGCGGTGGGAACAGTAGGGGGCGGTGAGGCCTCCGCGGCAGCACTGCCGGCCACGGGAGGAAGGAGGATGCGGCACGACCGGCGCTGCTTTGGGCGGCTGGAGCAAGAAGACCAGAGGTTGAAGAAGCACTACGGCTGTTGGATGGACATCGTACGGGTCACTGGAGCTAGAATCGTTCATATTGACTAAGTTGACAATGCCCTTCGTCCCCGTCAACTTAGTAGGCCCACAAGTCAGCCTCCCAACAAGGTGGGTCCCAGCTAGCCGGGGGAGTATTCTTTTTTTGTTCGTAATAAGGAGGCACTTCCGGTGGGTCCGAGCTGATAGCGGGGGGAACGTTTTTTTCACGAAATACGGTGGCCCGTCAGGTGGGTCCCAGCAGTCAGGGGGCAAACGTTTTTTTTTTCACAAAATACGGTGGCCCGTCCAGTGGGTCCCTGCTGTCAGTTGGAGGATTCATTATTTTCCGCGTAATAAGGAGGCACTTACTTGCTGCGGCCGTGGACCCAGCTGAGACTCTCCACGTACAGTATACTTCCGATGGAAGTCGTTCCTTGACCACGTTGACCTCGCCGCGTTCCGTTGCATGCATGCATCCATGGGCGTGGTGCGTCCCCACTGTCAGCCTCTCACGTACAGTCATCTTCCGATGACTCTCGGTTGTTGACCACGTTGACCACACCGTGCCGAGCGCACCCAGACTGGAACGACCCGGAGATGGGGAAGACGGGGCAGTGGAGTCGCAGATGAAGAGGAGTGGGAAACTTCACTGGTTCGGGTACGCGGCAGCACAGCCGCGGTGCCACCCACGGGAGACAGGAGCAAGAACAGAGGTTGAAGAAGGAGCACGGCTGTTGGATTAACATCCAACGGTCCAGCTGCTAGAATCATTTGTTGATTAAGTTGACAAAGCCGTGCGTACATGTCCGCTTAGTAGGCCCACAAGTCAGTCACCAAATCTGACGGGTCCCAGCTGTCAATGGGATGAATAATTTTTTCGCAAAACAAGGAGGCACTTCCTTCCGTGCGAAGATACAGCCGGTGGGTCCCAGCTGTCAGGTGGAGAAATAATTTTTTTCGCAAAACAAGGAGGTCCCTCCTGTAGCTGGTTCGAATCCAAACCTAGACTATGACTATATATGGTGCTATGCTACTCTGCAAGTAATGAAACTGACATATCCAACGTTCGCTTCTCCTCTTCTCTACTTACTCTGCCTAGCATCAGAAGCTCTGGCCGCAGCAACCATGTCCGCTGGCTGCTCGTCCACCTGCTCTTCAGCAGGCAACAACCAGATATGCGCCAAGTCGCCACCCGTACCATCGCCTGTGGGTCTCATCACACCCCCGCCGGCACGCGCACCGCAGCCGATTGCTCATCGCAACCCACTGCCATTGGTGTGGTGCCACTGCTGCAAATCACGCAGAGTCATCCGTCGTGTCTCAACCACAATCCGCAACCCTGGCAGAGTCTTCTACAAATGCTCGAATCATGGGGTAATAATATGTTTAAGTGTTGTTCTGCTGCTTTCAGTTGCTGATTTTTTTAATAGTTTAGTTGATGATCTTCCAATTTGATTGGTGCAGAAAAGGGAAGATTCGTGTGATTTGTATTTCTGGGAAGTTGCTGATGTGGGGGAATGCAACTACGCTGATTATTTGGTTAGCCGAGGAATCCCAATACCAGCAGGTTGGGGTGTTGGACAAGTAACTGAAGGAACGACAGAAGAGGAAGATGCAGAGCAGAAGGTTAAAGATGCAGTTCCTCTGATCATGGCCAAGCAACAGCTGCTGAACGGCCTTGACAGCAATGAGGAGATGAAAGAGCTTGTGAAGATAATAGGCAAAATCGATGTGCTCTGTAGGATGATTGTCTCTTTATTTGCAGTGTATGTAGCACTCGTGATGTATTCAGTGGCTACGACATGAGCACTTTGCTGAAACTAGTAATGAATGAAACCTGTGTAGTAGGCTGGGCATAGTGTTGTGAACATCTAATGATTTCTATTAACGGAAATCAGGGGGTATCCCCTTTTGCTCATATAAATAAATAAATAGCAGAGGCCCTGTTGGGTCAGCTTTGTTCTCATTCGAAGACGTCGAGCATATTGCAGTCCAACAGCAAACTATGTCATCAAATTCAAGTTTCACAGCCAAATATGAGTGCAACTAAACAACAATGTCATCATGTTTTAGTTGTCATACAATCACCAAACACAAATCAGCATACATAACAAGTGATGTTCTCACAGCAAAATACTAAACAACATGTTCATCAGGTTTCAGTTGTCATAGCAAACAAAATTTCACATAGTAGATAAAAACGTCTTCTGACAGGCAAATACGACAAAAGCAATGTAATCATCATCCGCAGCAGCAGCGTAAACATCTTCGCTATGTGTATCAGTCTGAATCGTAATTCCCCACGGTGTCTTCTTCTTCTTCATCCTCAACGTCCTCGAACGTTGGCTTCTTCTTGATCAACTCTTGTATGTCCACAGCACGACAGACAATCTTTTCGCCGGCGTCATTGACGTGATGGTTCTCAAAGATATTAGGAACATCTATGTTATCTTGTACATCAGGAGCAGTGTAAGCATCATCTTGTTGTGCAACTTCATTAAACGAATTCCTCTGCTCAAACCTTTGCAATACTCTCCAGTCATCGCTACGTGCAAATGTGTCTTCCAAGAAAAATATCTGTGTTGCTTGATTTGCCAAAATAAAAGGCTCGTTGGTCTGGTACGCCGCCTTGACATTGATGGATTTGAAATAATCATCAGCTCTGGGTTTTGCGATCCTGGAAAACAGGTTATACCAACGACAACACAACAGAACCACACACCGATGATCCTCGAAACTGGAGATATACTGCAACTGAACAATGTCTGTTATGTTAGCATACATTTCAGTTGTCTCTTTGTCATACGTATCCGTGCTCATGATGGCACTGTTTTGTGTCTTCCTGCCTTTGTCTCGTGCAAGGGTGTTGTAGCGCACATCTCCAACAACGCAAGATTCATAACGTCTTACCCGAGTATCAGGACCCATTGCTATTGAGTAAAGGGCATCATCAACTGCCTGCCCATCCTCCCGCATCTTCTTAACCTATGGTTAGAAAATAGACAAGCTGATCATCTTATGTACTCAATATATTAAAAAAACTGACAGTGCACTTCAAAAGCTTACATGGTTCTTGAACCATTTCGCAAATCCCGCCATAACCAGTTTGTCAATGTTTCTTGGATTTTGCGGCAGTAACTCCTCTTTGTAGATGCTGCACAACATAGTGATCACGTCAAACATCTAAATATATAAGAATGTGCTGCAAGTTTAGTAGATTACGATGTATAAGCTGCAGTATTGCACTTACTTGATATAAGGTAGTATCTCAGGACAGTTATTCAACACATACCAAACCATTTTGTCCAAATCTTTAGGTTTGTCCTCTTGTCGACTCTTCCCTGTAACTCGAACAGAATAATCGAAAACATTGAGCCCGGGATTGTCTTCATCCACCTCTTTGCTAAGCTGATTAGTTGTTTCAATGTATTTTGAGCAGAATGTCAACGCTTCTGTAGCAATGTAGGCCTCTGCAATGGAACCCTCGGGTCTAGCTCTGTTCCTAACATAGCCCTTGAAAGTGCCTAGCCGCCTTTCAATAGGGTACATCCAGCCATATTGTACTGGACCTCTAAGTAGTGCCTCATCAGGTAGATGAACAGCCAAATGCACCATCACATCAAAGAAGGCTGGAGGATATATCTTCTCAAGGTCACATAGGATAGTTGGTATCTTGTCTCCAAGACGCTCCAAAGCATCTAGCCTGATATTCCTACTGCAGAGTTCCCTGAAGAATTGTCCCAACTCTGCAACTGCTCTGGATTCCTGTCACAGAGAACACATGCATTGTAACCATGTGTCGTTCGCCCTGACATAGTGCCCAAAGCCGGATAATCATGGATGCACCAAATTATAACAGCACGCAGAAAGAAATCAACTGGTGGGCTGCTATATAGGTCTCGAGTGAGAACACCCTTCCATAGCTGTTGAAGTTCCTCCACAAGAGGCTCCATGAACAAATCAAAATCCTTTCCAGGACTTTTTGGACCTAGGATGAGCAAGGCCATCATGTAGTTTGATTCTTTGGTGCAGACATTTGGAGGCATGTTGTAAGGGATAACAAGCACTGGCCACATGCTATATGTGGCGCTCTGGTGGCCAAATGGGTTAAATCCATCTGAAGCTAAGCCAAGTCTAATGTGTCTCGGGTCAGCAGCAAACTCTTTGTGTTTATCATTGAAGCTTTTCCACTCACTACCATGAGATGGATGACTCATTACATTCTGATCTCTGTACTCCTGGTTCCTAGAATGCCACAGTACATCCTCTCTTGTTTCAGCATCATGAAACAACCTCTGCAATCTTGGTATAATTGGAAAATGTCTCGGAACATTATGAGGAATCCTCTTCACAGCATCGCCATCCTTCCATCTTGATGATTTGCATTTCGGGCATTCACTTAAGTTGGCATAATCCATCCGGAACAGAACACAATTATTCTTACAAACATGGATCATATCATATCCAATTCCAACTGCACGAAGGAAATTCTTCATTTTACTGTAGGTGTGTGGCAGCTCAGACGCATCTGGGAAAGATTCGCGGAAAGCAGCCAACATCGCATCGAATGATTTGTTGGTCTAGACCATGGCAATCTACGTCACAATAAATATATGGCAGGATATTTTAGCAACTAATCGGCCTTGGCATTCCATCTCAGCTAAGCAGATTGAGTGCAGAACAGGGCAAGGAAGCTTCTTAAGCAGAGCATATTGAAAGTAAACTACTTCGGCAAACAGTGAGATTAACAGCGTCTATCAGCTAACATTCAGCGCTACACCGGCATGAACGGGGCCTCAGTCTAGAATGCGCGTACCGTGGGAGAAGCTGACCGCCATGCGTCTCCACACGAACATCGCCAGCGGTGGCGGCGCTGACCGCCGTGCGCCTCCACAAGAACGTAGCCAGAGGTGGCGGCGCGGCTAGAGGACGGCAGTCTACGAGAGCGTACTGTGGGAGCGAGAGGATCGCCGAACCGCAGCGCCGACGTATCGGCGCGGCGGGGAGGGCGGCTTTGTCGGAGCGAATGGAGTGGAGGGGGGCAGGGGG
>NC_057799.1:325841899-325850497 GCF_018294505.1 Triticum aestivum
TTTCGCGCGGTGGGCGGGGGGAGTTTGGCGCATGGTCGGTTTCTCCAAGTGCAGTCCCACGTGTCAGTGAAGAGGCAAGCCGAAGCGTGTTCCGTTTGCGTGAGCCGTGTGCAGGACCGAACGTGTGTGGGGTGCAATGCGACCGCGACAGGAGTGCTGTGAGTGTACCACCTTTTTTCCTTTTAAACTAGGTGCTTCGCCCCCTCAAAAAAAAATTTTTGTTGCTTCGCGCGATCCATCGATACTATTACTAGTAATCCGATAATCCCGACTAAAACGGCACGGCCGGGTCTTTTCCCGGGCGATATGCTGGGATGTTGGCTTAGTTGGGTTTTTTAGGACGAGTAATGATACACCTACGTAATCCCAGTGACGTAATTAATGTAATGTGAAACGTGTGAGCTGTTGATTGTAGATTGGGGGGAGGGAGGGGCCCACCACCATGAAAATTAGGGGAGGAGAGAGAGAGGCAATTTACGTTAACCCTTTTGTAGGTTCCCGTAGATGTAGAAAGATGTGAAATGCGTGAATGTGTAGTGGACGTACTATTGGAGTTCCTAAGATAATTTGTGTATGTATAGACCCTATGTGTTTATTTTACTTCGCATGCTAGATTTGTCTCGGTTCAATAAAAAGCAGAGTTGGTGATGATGGTGTGCCTGTCATCCTGCAATATAGGCCGTCCGATCTATATCTAACGGATAGGAAGGAAACTATGACAATTTACCCGCACTCCTCTCCACATTTGCAGATAAGGCTTTCCCTCGTTCATCCTTTTCTCCCACAAGATCTTGATCTTTCGTGCAACGCACGGGCATCTTGCTAGTACTCCTACAATATGTATATTATTGTGAAAGTTCATATACACCGGCCGAGATTAATGGAAACACGGCAGATTTTCATTACATTTGGAACTTTTATAGGACAAAAAAATAAAAGAAACCCGACCCTAAACCTATTCTACGGCGGCGACCGACGTCCTCCATCTGCGATCTCTATGTACGGGGGCGGGGTTCAAGACCCGTGAAGTGAAGGTGCGGTCTCCGGCGAGGAAGAGTAGAACACGGGATACGGACTGGCCAGTTGGCACACCATGCCCTGCCGCCTCCCATGCCCTACTCATCCTCGGAGGAGTCCCCGACCTCGGCGGTGCCGGACGTTCGACGGCGGCAAGTAGGACGCGTGGCTGACGGTGCTCCCGTCGTCGGCCGCCAGCGTGGCCACCGCTTGTGCGGTCGCGTCCGCGTCCGGCTACGCCGCTATTGCGTCGCGAGAGGCGACTTGAGCGAGGGCGGCGACCTCGAGCTTCATCCCCGAAGACAAGCTCTCCCGCAGAGTGTTCACACTTACGGTCATGGCGGATGTGGTGCCAGGTAGGAGGACGATGTGCTATGGTGTGGAGGTTAGCTGGGCGTTGCCGCTTTAAGTAGCGCATTCCGGTGAGGCCAAGCGTCCGGGTGCGTCATTAAGTCGCCGGAGTTGGTTCCTCGGGCACCGAGCCTCTTAACGACGACATACGAATGGACGACATGAATGCGGGCAGCTGGCACCGGCTGGGAACGCACCGCGCGACGGCGCTAGGGACGAGGGTTTTGGTGTGCCAGGGTAGTCAACGTTGGAGATGCCCTTTGCTCACATGCAATCCCCGCATGTCATTGAAAAAGCAAGATGACCTGGCATGGTCTTAGGTCCAGAGGATGCAGTTGGCCGCGCTACACCACTTCGCGGATGCGTCGCGACGCCCCGTGCATCCTCGACGAGCCGGGTGTTGGGGTGTGTTTGGATTGTGGCCAAAGTGCACCTTACCAAAATTTTGGTCATAACCCAAAGATTGGTCTTTGTTTGGATGGTTGCCATTTTTTGTCATGCCAATGAACTCTAGCCAACTCTAGTTCATTTTTCTTGCCAATGTCGGCCAAATCATGGGCAACCAATACCTCAACCAAAATTTTGGTCATGACCCAAAGATTGGTCTTTGTTTGGATGGTTGCCATTTCTTTGGCATGCCAATGAACTCTAGCCAACTCTAGTTCATTTTTCTTGCCAATGTCGGCCAAATCATGGGCAACCAATACCTCAACAAAATTTTTGGCTACCCAATGCTTTGATGGGGCAACCTTGGGCACAAACCAAACATACCGTTGGTCGTGCCACAGCACTAGCACCACCCTCGGCACACTGAAACCGACCGTGTCTAGCGACGATATGAGCGTGTCGCTCACCGCGGTCGCCGTGTCCACAGGCGGTGCTGGAGCTGCGCCCCGTTGTTGGCCCCAACGACGCACATGAACGTCTGTTGGTGGCGAGGAGGTCGTGGGCCAGCTCCTCCATTGGACTAGTCTGCACTATGTCGTCCCGACGGGTGTGCCCCACATGTCAGTTTCCCTGTTTTCCCGGCCATATTCGAGCGTCAGTGCTCCGCGTTGCGCATTAGGCCTTTCACTATGTAGGCCAAGCGAGACAACTTATTGTTTATTTGAGCCGTTCAAGTATAATCATGTGGCATTTGCTTATTTCTCATTCCTCTCCAACCCTCTTCTCCATCGATCATGTCGCCCTCCAGTCGAGTCCATCCTCCCGCATGCCTCATTTGAACATTCCGCCGAGTATCATTCGCATGTACCCACCCTAGTCCTCTTTCAATAGATCTCTGGACCCCGAGATGAAATCGAGAGGGAACGAGTGGGGGCACGTGATACCTAAGGCGGATTCAAAATTTTGAACCGGTGATCATAGCATCCGCAAATCATATATAAAGGGTATTCAATGTTCGTTTCGTTTTTGAACGTACAATATACTCCCCCTATCCTTTCTAGTTTACATATAAGTTTTATGTGTAGTCAAAGTATCTCTACTTTGATCAAAAAGGTATCAACATTCAACAACACCCAATCAATATTGTTAGATTCGTACGTACTCCTAGATTTGTACTCGAGATGGTTTCCAATTTGACTATTGACAAGATTAATAGTACATGAGATGTATAATGTGAAAATTATATCATTGGAAACTCCTTTCACATACGAATTTGACCGTATGCTTTGTGTAAGTTGCATGTCATATATTATTACTCTAACATTTGGTCAAAGTTAGCCTCGAAAAACGCATTAGACCTTGTATGCTTTGTGTAAGTTGCATGTCATATATTATTACTCTAACATTTGTGTAAGTTGCATGTCATATATTATTACTCTAACATTTGGTCAAAGTAGTATAGTGGAAGTGGATCCTCTGACGTAGGTATCCCTGCCTTACCCTCCCTTTTGGTCACTTACTGGCGGACCCCATGCTTGCTAGGCCCCGCATGTCAGTTACTCAATGGGTTCGGCCACGTCAGGGGATCCTCATCCGTAGTATACTCCCTCTGTTTTTATTTACTCCGCATAAAACGGAGGGAGTGGTGGTATAATAAATGACACGGGCGGGGGAGGGGGAGGGACGTCGGTTTGCTCTCAACTGCAGTCCCACAAGCGAGCGAAAACGCAAGACGAAGCGTGTTCCATTCGGTGAGCGACGTGGAGGGTCCAGCATGCCGGGCTACAACGCGAACGCGACAAGAGCGATGTACAGTCAAAACCGATTGACCGGTCGTCACCGGAACCACTATTCACACCAAAACCTTCGCTGCTCGGCCTACGCCAGCCATTGCCCTAAAACCACACCAAATCTCCAGCCTATTCCCCCACCTTTCGATCCCCTAGCCCGCATCAAGCGTCCCCTAGTTCACCGGAAAGCCATGGTGCGCCGCAAGATCACTTACTACAAGATGCTGACGCCGGAGCGCCACGCAGAAATCGCGGCGGCGGTCGGCGCCAAAGACCTCCGTTCCCAAGCTCGCTTTGCGGTGGGCCAATCCCCGAGTTCTCTGGAGCCAAGCTACGAGGAGGAGGAAGCCGATCCAATGTTCATGGCGGAGGTCGCGGCGCAGAAGGCCCCCAATGGGTATGAGACGATGGACGTCGACTTCGTGCCGGCGTCCGAGTCCCCCATGGTGCAGGCGGACCAGTGGTTCAACATGGCGATACTAAAGGAGGACCGGGAGGCAGAGGCTCAACTCGACGCGGAGCGCGCGCATGCCGCTGCCATCGAGGCTCTCTTGCAGGCGGAACCGGATGTCGTGGATGTGAACCGGGCGGCGGAGGCTCAACTTGAGGCGGAGCGCGCGGATGCCGCTGCCATCGAGGCCCTCCTGCAGGTGGAACCGGACGTCCTGGACTTAAACCGGGCGGCAGAGGCTCGACTCGACGCAGAGCGCGCGGATGCCGCTCTCATCGACGCTCTCCTGCAGGCGGAACCGGACGTCCTGGACTTGAACCGGGCGGCGGAGGCTCGACTCGACGCGGAGTGCGCGGATGCCGCTGCCATCGAGGCCCTCCTGCAGGCGGAACTGGACGTCCTCGACTTGAACCGGGCTGTGCTCTCGTCCGTGCAGAGCGCCCGCACGCTCCGCTTGAACGACTAGCTGGAGGCCGAGGACAACCACGGTGCGGAGACACACGTCGGCAGCGACGACTGGTTCGCGCCGGCAGCCAAAGACGACGAGGCCGTCTCTTTCCGCGAGCAGTGATAGTTTTTCTTTATGTTGTTGTTTTTATGGATCTTTTGCTGTGTAAAAACATATATTTGTTATGCAAGTCGCCTGACTTGGGTCAGTCTACCATTTCAGGCGGTTGGATGAATATCCTACGTCTCGTAACCCTTGTTTCCTTCTTCCTCACCTCTTCTTCTTCCCCAACAGACCACCGCAGGGGCCGTACTGATACTCCCCAACATGTGGTTGGATAAACATACTCTACGAACGAAAATTATGTGTCAGCAATAGGATGGCTGAGTTTGGTTTGTTCACATGCGACATCACGTGTCAGTGACGGTGCGTTCCCTTGGTTGGGTTTGCGGCGTGCAGGAGCGACTGTGTGAGGGTGCGGTGCGACCGCGGCGTGCAGGAGCGACCGTGTGAGGGTGCGGTGCGACCGCGACAGCCGTGCGCAAGTGTACCTCCTTCTCATTTTGAAAACTTTAGGCAAGCTTGGCAAAAATGTGTGGCGAAGTTTGGCAATGCAAGGCCTAGACCCAAACAGGATAAGTACGTACGTACTAGGAGTACTAGTGTTAAAAAAGAAAGGTGGGGTTTTCCTTCGCGAGATTTAATCGATACAAATCCTCGTTTCACGTGTCAATTAATGCACATTTTTTTCTCCAAAGACCAAAGAGCAAACCATCTCAATCCTCATCGCTTGATTAATGCAGCGCCATGCAAACCAACCTTCTCACTCCCGCATGCATGCAAGGGATATTAATGTCCTTGGTTGCTAACCCCATCAATTTTGCCTCGATTAGTGTTAGTGGCCCTTTGCAAATTGTAATTTTGATATACTGGCCTTGTGTACAAAAAAAATGGAGGTAGTAACTATATTTGACTTCCTTCCCCATTGCGGCGACGTCGATGATATCTTTTTTTTGGTGGTTTGGCGCAGTGCGTTCGACGGAGAACACCATTGAGGGAGGCCACGGTAAGTCATTCGCAAGTGCCGCCTGCAAGCCGAGACAACCGCCTTATTTGCATCCAGGAAGTCCTTTACTAGTACTACTAGGAGTACTAGTGCGGTGAGATGGTTTCTCGAAGAAGACGATGGAGAAGCGGAGTCAGCGAAGAGTGAAATGATGGTTTCTTTGTCCGTGCTTTTGTGATTTGACGCCTCACTGCTTTGTGATTTGTGATAGAAGGGACAGGGGAGTAGACTCTCTGCACTATACTGTACTACATGCGTCCAAGCATGGGAGAAAGAGGAGAGACGTTGCATTTTTCTATTCCTTCAATCAATCAATCAGGGAGCTTTGGTTCCATCTTTTTGGCTTTGGCAACACCGTCCACAATGGTTCCCACGATGCCAAAAGCTATTTTCACATTTGGCTACACATTGTGGATGCCCTTAACCGTACCACTTGGTTTTGCTCCTGTGTGCTATCTATACAAATCTCAATTATATTGATCTAAAAAATTATAGAATCAAGATTAGTAAAAAGGAGGTGATTTTGCCGCGCGGATGGCGGGGGAGGTTTCTTATTTGAGCAATGCTACATCCACGTAATGGTTTATGTAAAGTTACGAACTGATGTGATGTGGGACTATTTGATTGGATTAAAGGAGAGGATTAGGCCCACCCCACCTGAAAATCAAGGGGGCATATATAGATTAGATGGAAAGTATACGTAGCAGCTACGTAGCCCTTTGTAAATCTAGGATTAGGCTTCTTATTTTCGGAGGACGTTGTCCTGGCGGTTTGCTAACATGCGGTCCCATGTGTCAGTGCTTTACCAAGCCGATCCGCGTCCCACATGAGGCAGAACAACGGCAGAAGCAACACGTCGTTAAGTTGAAGAAGATGAGGGAGAAGCGGATTCAGCAACGAGTGAAATGATGGTTGCTTTGTCCCTCCAACTTAACTGCGGGAAAGGTGCAGCTTGTGATTTGACGCCTCATTGCTCATTACTACGCCGGCGCCATGACTGGGGTGCTTCACCCCGGCTGCTCTGCACTGTATTCCGGTATGGCACGTGGACCCGGTAGCTTGATGTCCCATATGTCGGCGAAAGGGACTAGAAGATTTATGAAAGCGAGCGCTCCACTCTTACGACGGAGGAGTAGACGACACGACGGCCCAGTGAACTGTCACTTGTAGTACTGTATAGTACAATAGTTTTGCTATTTCGCACGATCCATCGATACAAACCCGATTAAACAGGAAAGGGCGGGATTTTTCCCGCGCGGTAGATGATACTGGCCATACATTTCAAAGGCAATTTTAATGTATGCAAACTGAATAATTATAAGTAACAATATGATATCTAGTAAAACTAAAAACACATATGATTTATTGTGTTAGAGTGTAGTAGTAGTGCTGTATTGCATAGTTGTTAGATGTAACATGCGAGAACGTGTAGAGATGTAGTTTTGGAGGGCCTACAGAGAGAAAAGCGTAATACGGTCACCGAACTTCAGAATAAGCTGATTACGGTCACTATATACGTTTTGCGATGATTATACGGTCACTTGCTCACAGTTCAGCATCGGATTGCACTCTGTTGACCGGCCAAATAGTCTGCGTGGCGCCATGTTGACTAGTTAAATTGACCACGTTCCTTGTGGGTCCCACCTGTCAGTTCGCATAGGCAAAGGGTCAGATAAACACAAATTTACGCAGGCGTGACAAGGCTCCAACCCGTGCGCGGGAATCACCTGGTTGTGTATGTGTCTGTCAGGGCCTGATGTGTGTGCATGCACGTGTAGGTTGGGCACTTGAGCATGAGAGTGTGTGTTGGTCGTGTGGTGTACTGGTGTGTGCATGCATGCGTACGTGTGTGCGTGTGAGTGTTGCATGCGTGCGTGGCTGGGTGTGTACGTGTGAGTGTTGCGTGCGTGCATGGGTGCATGTGTTTGTGTGAGTGTTGCGTGGATGCAGTTCATGTGCATGCGTGCGTGTGTGTATAATCACCACACCAGCTCCTGTGTGTTAAAACAGACGGCTCAGCATACCAATACAAGGCCACCTTGTCCGCTGTGCCCGTGGTCATGACTTCGAACCACCGTCCAAATATTTTTTTGTCGTTTGTTTTCATTCTTACTAGCAAGATGCCCGTGCGTTGCACGTAACATCAAGATGCATTTGTATGACTTGTTTATCTTGTGAGAGAAAAGGATGAACGAGGGAAGGCCTTATTTGCAAATGTGGAGAGGTGTGTGGGTACCTTTTTGCAAAATTGCCATAGTTTCTTTCCTATCCGTCAGATATAAATCGGACGGCCTATATTGCAGGATGGCAGGCACACCATCATCACCAACTCTGTTTTTTATAAGAGTGTATTCTATGTATTTTATAAGAGTGTAGATGTAGAGTAGATACAAGTCGACAGGTGGGCACGATGGTAGTGAGATAATGTGATGCAACACTAGAGATGCCACGTGGAGCGTTTAACTGGTCAACTAGTCATGTCATGAGCAAATACAGAGTTGTACGGTGAGCCCATGACTGTATAATAACCACTAAACGTAAATGGTGACCGTAATGAGTGGATTCTGAAGTCCAATGTATGTATCGTGCTTTCGCTTCAAATACAATGATCGTCATTGCATATATCGCGAGAGAAAGATGAAACATGCGTGAATTTTCTGGGGGCTTACTTTTAGAGGACCTGGAGATAGTTTTGTGTGCATACGTGAAAGGGGCGTACAGGGGGTATGCGATGGAGAGAGAGATGCTCTTCGTTTCTCTTTATTATGACTAACTTTGTATATAGTATAAAAATATACAAATTCACAGTGCGGAATAAATATCATTGTGGGCACCATGCAATGCAAATTAGCGTTCGTACTCCTCCATATAACTTTGTAATGTTGTATATATGTAGAAACTCTGAAATAATTTTTTGGCCACACTTTATTCAAAAGGAATATTGTATGCGAAATAAACGTGAAGAGAGGGCGTTTTAGATCAATGGGGTACGTGATGTAACATGTGTGAATGTGTAGTTGATGCATTTGGCGGGGCCTAGAGAGGTATGTGTGTGTATTACGTATTCGAGAGAGGCATGGATAGAGGG
>NC_057799.1:325850604-326048708 GCF_018294505.1 Triticum aestivum
GGGGGGGCGTGGGAGAGATAGCACGAGAAATGAGAGTGGTCTAGAGAGAGAGAGAGACGAATATGACGTCACGACAAGAGATTCCATTCCCTTGAGTGTGTATATGCAAGGGGGGAGGGAATAGAGGCACCAGGAGAAATTTTCTGTGTGTGTGGTGTTTGTGTTGGTATGTGTGGGTGTGAGAAGATAATGAGACGTGGGGGCAGAGTGTGTCACCGCGTGAGGTCCGGTGGGTCGAGGTGAGGCCCTTCGTTCGGTTCCGACCTGCACCACATTGGTCGGCCCGTGATGCATTTAGGAAGACCCATGGATGACTAGTCGTACAAGACAAAGATAGCAGAATTGTGAAGGACTCTATGTCCACTAACAAAGCCGGCTAGGATTTGTAACCCTAGGTTCTCAGACTAAGGTAACCCCTTTATCTATGATATTACTATTCATCCAACCTAACTTTAAGGGGCATCCTACAGAATGCTCTGCTAGAATCATACTCGTCGATTAGGAAGAGAGGTGTGAGATAATGCGTGAGAGACAGGCGTAAAGATAATGTGCGTACATGAGACACGTAGGCAGGTCCATGTATATAGAAAGGGTCGATGAGGATTGTGCGTGTGTATGTTTGCGAGAGGAAGAGTGCTTGTGATAAAGGTTAGTGAAAACAGTTGTAAATGGTTACGAGAGGGAGGGAGGGTTATATCTAGAGCATGTGTGCGAGAAAGACACCTCGGGAGAGAGTGTGTGAGCATGTGTGAGAGACCACCGATGGAGAGTGAAACTACACATAAAAGACTGCTCTACACATTGATTAAAGATATAAATTGTATCCAAATATTAGGATGGGATCATGATATTTGCAATTCGCGTAAGGAGCGGTCATTGATCCATCAGACATCTAGATTCTATCGAATTTGAGCATGTCTATGTTATTATTCGACACAATTGATCCACATAGTTAGTATTTTGAACTCCAGACAATGCATCGCTTTAGCAATCGAATATAAACGTGAGTATAGTTCATGTTGTGTGTGTAAAGCACATTATACATACGAAAGTTACACAATGGACATTATAAATAGCTACCTATGAACTAGCATACATTTGAATTCAACTTAAGGTGGTTTAAAAAAATCGAATTCAACATGAAGTCCATTCAATTATTTGAATTTGATATCATGGCATTTGTAAACCATACCTAAATTATGGGGGCACCAATCTTTGCTCTGATTTTGTACATAATAGCATATGTAGTCGTGTACAAAATAGATTCAAATTTAGCTCCTCCATTCCAAAATAATCGTAGTTATAGGATTTTCAAGTGTCAAAATTTCAAAAAGAAGCGGATAATTTAATGAGGTTTTCAAACATACAAGGTCAAATATAACGTTGTCTATTTAGGTCAATCCTCATAGTTCAAGAGTACTCTAAACGTGAATGCTTGTGTTTCAAAATTTCGAACGAAGCGCCAAAAGAGCCTCTACTCGCCCGAAACCGCGTGAGACCAATGTTTGGTAGTACAAGGAAATTACTTTTCTAATAACTCCGACCCGTGAAACCTACCGGCCCGACGTCCAAAGGTCTAAACCGGGGTAGGTTTGTAGCTTCATCTAGACGCCACGCAACCGCATCCGAAAAACATTCATACACAATGGCCGCCTAAGCACACATGCGCGCGGCCGAAATCGCTCCCGCCCACTATTTGGGACACCTGGGATTACCATCCTACCCCCGACCCGCAGTAGGTCCGAAATTTAAGAGGGGGGCAAAGTTTGTACTTTCCCCAAATTTCAAACAAGCGCGTCCCATCTTCTGTTCAAAAAAGCCAAAAACAAGCGCGTCCCAGACCGAAACATGGTTCCCCCCACCCGTCCGATTCCCCATTCGTACTCCGTGGGCGCCAAAACTACCTCTCCACCAGCCGCGAAACCCCGGCGTCCTCCGTCCGCCACCCCATCCCACCCATCAACCGCCGCCCTCCTCCATCACGCCGGAGCCGATACCCCGACGTCGTCGTCCACCGCAACCTCAACCGCAACGCCCTCCACGGCTAGTAGTTGAAGCCGAGGCCGAGCCGTCCGTACCCGAGCCAGTTCAACCACGCCGTCCTGCGCCTCACCGCTGCCGCTCCAACTTCGCCACCCTCCACCGCACCGGAGCTGTTCCTGCTACGCCGTCCTTCGCCGCCTCGGATCTGCTTCCCCTCCGCCGACATACGGCCACGGCAACACAGTCAACAATTTGGCCATGGGTTCGTCCAAGCCTGCACCCTCCAGAACATCGGTTTCCCCGGTAAAAAGAAGAAGATCGGCGCGACATGTGGAGGTGACCACACCGGCAACCGAAAAAGGTACTCCTCTTCCCTTATTCGTGCAAATCTTACGTCTCTGCTTGCACGGTATTCATCCCACAGAAGACACTAGTTGACCGCTTCTTCTTGATACTAGATGTTCCTAGTAACTCGCGATGCACAAGGTTTCTCCTCATATACTATTTCACCTTAGCTAGAGGTCCGTCGCCCCCCTGAATTTCAATTTCTGGCCAGTTGATTCCCAATTAACGGAAGCATTCCCCGGCGTAACAGGCGCTAGTACGCCTATTACGCCGGGGAAGCAGCGCCTTGGTGTTTATCTTAGGGGCGTGTGCGGCCTAGAGCTACTGGCGCCCGATCTGGAGGTCGGCCGGGATTAAAGGGATGGCCTGGGGGCGCTGCCAAGCACGGCGGTGGTGTGAGGTCGATGGGAGGGCGGGGCGGCGGAGGCAGGGGTCTGGGCCGGTGGTCGCTGGCGGTTCGAGAAAGATCGTCAACAGTGACTGGCGGGAGGTAGACGAAGGCCATCTGCCCGTTCCTTATAGATCGGACGGTTCATTAAAAAAATCGACTGACCTATTTATTTTCAGTCGACTGTTATCTTAGATATGACCACATGTGGTGGTGTGCTGGAGGAGTACCTGCATTTCCTGTGCTCATATATTACAAAATCATACGGAGTAGAATCTAATTTTGTTTGCCATGCAATGTTGTAGAGCTATCATATGTCTCCTGTCATTTATTTTTCAGCCACCTGCTATCTGCTACTTTTACAGTGCACTAGTTCTGCACACACTTCACCCTTACTCTCACTATTGTGTTTTTATGCAAGGGTATTTCAGACTCTGCTGCCATGAGAGAAGCCAAAAAGAAAAGAGAGAAGTCGCTCCAGCTTCGTGTGCGGTAGGCAAGACACGTTACAGCGCTATAAAGGGTGCAGTGTCAGCAGATGGAGACGGTAAACGTAGCTCTGGAGTTGATGACCTCGCTCGCAATGAACCACCATCCCAGGTGCTTGCTTTAACTTCGCGGTGTCATATGTGGTTGCATGTTCCATATGGTGTCTAGCTTGTATTCGAAAGGCCGAAGTCGGTAAGATAAGGAAAGATATTTTTTTACATGAACCACCATCCCGTGAGCACCAGAAGACAAATAGCTAGTCAGGGCACTGGCCGAGCCAGTGACAAGCCCAGCAAAGATAGGCATCACCTGGAAGCCAACTAAAAAGCTGCGATGGTGGCGAAGCAGCCCGCCTCCCACCAGGCTCTCAGGTCCTAGATGATCATGCTCACCACTCCAGCCGGATGTCTAGCTTGTATTGCTTCCAATTTGGTTAAATTGCATCTGCTTAGCTTACACATTATACCTTTGAATATGACATGCCTTTCTGTTTTTGGTACATACTAGTACATCTGTGTATTAACCATGTTCTTACATCAAACTAATGTTCTTGTGTATCCCTCATCAATCACTTATGACGAGGCAGGCAGGCAAGGGGACTACTCCTCATTTAAAGAATGCAGCGTCAGCCTCCCGACATGATTCTCAAGAAACAGAAATGCTAGATGAAGATAGTGAACGTAGCTCTGTAGTTGATTACAGCATTTCCCCTACACTAGCATCGCAGGTGCTTGCTCTAACTTGGCAGCGTGATATGTGGTTGCATGTTGCATATGGTGTCTAGATTGTAATTCTTCCAATCTGGTTAAACTGCATGTGCTAGTCTGCTTAGCTTATACATTATACCTGTTAATGTGACATGCCTTCCTGTATTTAGTACATAGTACATCTGTCTATTAAGCATGTCCTTACATAAAACTATTGTTTTTTTGTATCCCGCATCAATCAACATGACGAGACACCTTTAGTATATGCAGTGCGATATTAGTTGCATCTTTCATATGATTTATAGCATGCGCTGCTTCTAATTTGTTGAAATTCCATTTATGATGGGACGCTTTTAACTTGGCAGAGTCATATTGGTTGCATCTTTCATGTGGTGTCTAGCTTGCATTGCTTCTTATTTGCTGGAATGGTTTCTGCTTAGTTTACACAAACAGTTGTGAACATGCCATGCCGTCCTGTTTTTCGTACATATTCCATCCTGGTATCATGTGTTTGCCTTACATCAAAGTAGTGATTGTCAGTATCATGCATGAATGAGTTCTGAAGAGAGAATTTTATTGCTTTTTCTTGTCGGTTTTACTTGACAATTCAAAATCAATAAAGCGGAAGGAAGTTAGCAAGGCAGCGGATAAAGGTGCTCCTTCCGAACGGAGGGCCTCTACAGTTTCTACTCCTCCACACCCCCAAGATGATTTCCAAGACAACACATGCATAGACACTCAACAAAGCTGTGTTTATGATGAGCACGTCTCCCCTAGTGCAGCATCACCGGTGCTCCCTCTAACTTGGCACTGTTATATGTGGTTGCATGTTATGTGTGATGTCTAGCTTGTATTGCTTCTAATTTTGTTGAATTCCATCTGCTTACTTTACACATTATACTTGAATAAGACACGTGTTCCTGTTTCTAGAACATACAATATCTGTCTATCACACCATGTTCTTACATCAAATTACTACTGTTGTGTAACCTGCAACAATCACTTATCATAAGACACGTTTGACTTCGGAGTGTGATATAGGTTACATCTCACATTCTTTTCTAGCTTGTACTACTAATTTGTTGAAATGGCACTTATGACGAGACAGTTTTAACTTGGTAGAGTGATATTCGTTGCATCTTTCATATGGTGTCTAGCTTTCATTGCTTCTAATTTGTTGAAATGCCTTCTCCTTAGTTTACACATCATAAGCTGTGAATATGCAATGCTGTGAATATGCAATGGCACTAATGACGAGAGACCTCTAACATGGTAGTGTGATGTTGTTTGCATCTTGCATATGATTTATTTCTTGTACTGCTTCACATTTGTTTAAACGCCATTTATGATGAGACACTGTTAACTTGGCAGAGCGATATTTGTAGCATCTTTCATATGGTGTCTACCTTCCATTGCATTGCTTCTAATTTGGTGAAATGTCTTCTTCTTAGTTTACACATCATAGTTCTGGTTATCTCTTCCGTCCTGTTTTTCATACATATTACATCCTCCTATCATGTGGTTGTCTAACATCAAAGTTCAGTTCGTCTGCATCACGCATCAATTTGTTCTGAAGAACTAAATTGTTATTCGTTTTTCTTGTCGGCTTGACTTAACATGGCACAGAGAAAGAGGAAGAAACACAGAATGGCAGGGAATGAGAAGCGGATGAATCCTGCAGATTCTGCTGGTACTGATGGTGCAATAGAAGGTCAAAGTCCAGCGGAAAATTCTACAAACACGGCATCCCATGCTACACGAGTTGCAAAAAAAGCCAAACAGAAACAAATAGCTGCCACCAAACAAGCAGAGACAACCCTAGTTCTTGCAACACCTACCACAGTACTACCAGCTGCACGACTTACTCGTGCGTCAACTGAGCTAGCAGCACGTTCCCAAGCTCCCTTGCCACCTGACACTACTTCCCAAGCACTCTTGACACAAGACGAGTTGGCAATATCAGATGAACCTTGTGAGCTTCAACAGCAAGAAGGTAGTTGCTGGAGTCAAGTTACAGTTGCATGCTTCTTTATATGTAGTCTCACAGTTTGATGTACACTAACACTTCCTATGTTCGTTGTTGGACTAGCACCTAGGCGCAAGAGGAAACAAACATCAGGGATAATGCTCGATAGGTTAACTAAATCTAGAGGAGGAAGAATGGAGATCCATTTTGAGGCAGGTTTAAAAAGGCCACGTGATGCTACAGAGTCAGCCAAGTTAGTATCAGAGGCAGCGGTTGCCGTTAGGTGTCATGTACGTATCCTCCCAACATGGATTCAGTACAGGAATGACAAAGACGAAACCCAGTTCAACACCTTCCTCGACCATTTATCTGTAAGTATGGTTATGTATGGAAACTAGTAATATCGTCTTGCTCTGTCCCATACTTTCTAGGTTGCTGATAATGAGACTCCCATAATTTTCAACAGATGAGGTTCAAGTTGGATAGCCAAGATGATGCAACCAGACAAGCTTGCACCCATGTTTTCAAGTCTGCTCTGCGACAGTATCGGTATAACTTGAGGAAAACTCACTTTGAAGGCAAGGCTAACAGTGAACTTTCCCAAACATCTCCAGTGGAAAATATATCGGATGAAGACTGGAGGGGCCTTGTTAAACACTGGTCTGATCCGAAGTATCAGGTACATTATATATATGTGATCAGATCACATGTTGAAGTCCTATTTACGCATGTGCCACACAAATCTATCTTCTTGTAGGTGAACTGTTCAAAGAACAAGGCCAACCGTACGAAAGTGAAATTCCAACAGACGACAGGATCTCGTAGCTATATTGCACACTGCGAGGCTCTTGTAATTAGCTGCTGTTTCACTCTTTTCGCTGTACCATATTATCAGATCTATATTGACTTGTTCGAAATGCAGAGGAAAGCCCGCAAGGACCAAAAAGTACCTGAACCAAATGCTGTGGAAATCTTCAAGGACTGTCACACCAGCAAGAAGAAGGGCATGACTACACCAGTCAAAGCCGCTGTTGTAAGTCCTTAATCCTCATGCCTTTTAACTACTACTTACTCTGACTTGTGCCTTGAACTGCATGGTTTGCAGCCAATGTCTATTACTCTTTTCAATTTTATACACAATTGTCTTAGCGTATCATTGCACCTTACAAGGTTTAAAAGAGAGGAGTGATGTTCCTTTGATCTTGACCCGTAATCTAGTTCCGTGCTGGACTTGCCCACACAACGTTACAATTGCCTGTTTGTCTGTTCTCAGTTGTTTTGTGATATGAATGATGTCATACTATGCTTACCGTATTATAAACTTCGTCTCTTTATCCTTAGCCCTCAATACAATGTGAAGAAATAGACAATACATTAGCGATGGTACATGGTCATATGTTTGGAACCTGGTTTTATTATGTACTTTGCAATAAAATACAACTAATATTTTACATGGGTTCACCAGAATAAGTTCTGTATATAGACCAAAGCTATTTTGTTTGGTTTTGCTGCCTCCTTAATATCTTCTGTTCTGGTACTACTAATGTAAAACCTCAACTTTTCAGCAAGCTATGGAAAAAATGGTGGAACCGCCACCTTCTGAAGGTGGCGAGGCAACTATAACCGCAATGTCAGCTCTTGCTGCAGTGGGTCAGTACCTGTCCACTAACAGTGCCAAAAGCACGTTCCTGCGTAATACTGGGTTGGTTGTTAAGGCAATATCGTCCAAACTGCCTCATGATCAAGATATGCAAGCTCAAAGCAATGTTGTATCTGCGCTCCAGACACAAGTCCATTCCCTAACAGAGACCCTTTGTGAAACAAGGAGAAACATTGCTCAATGTCGTCAAGATATGCATGGTTTTGAAACCAGACTATCAGACATTTGCTATGTTGTTCAGGAGCCTAGGGGAAATGAAGGCGAGGGTTATGGTGCTCCATCGGACAATACAGCATGAAAACGTAACAGTCAGGTCAAATGAACTGAGCTTCTGAACTTCTGGTGGTGCATTTATCTGGTAGACTGTTAAGTTTTATGCCAACCTTCCTTTTGTTATATAGTTGTAATTTGTTTTGGTGCGATACAAAATTTATTCTTAACGTGCAGCCACCGGCTGAAGAAAACAGCAAGCCATTTTTGTATAGTGTAGGGTGTTCCCTATATTTGCACTGGTGGCGATCTTTGATGCCGAGTGGATGTAATCTTTGCAATCGCCTTAATAGCCTAGCGTTAGTTTCGGCCTTATTTATTTCCTAGTCTTCTTTTTCCCTGGTTTGCTAGTGGCCGCAACTACCATGGACCATATACGGGCCGTAGGATCCATGGGTCTCCTACGGGCCGTCGATAAATGGGCCTGTAATCGGTGGGCCTCGGGCCGTCGGATAAATGGGTCTACATGGGCCGTAATCGGGCGTAATTGGTATCGGCCCAGCACGGTAACAGGCCGTAGGACAACAAAGGCTTAATTCTGTCACAGGCATAACGGGTCATTAATGGGCCAGAATATAGGACGGGCTGGAAACGGCGCAACGGGTTAACAGGCCAGAAACGGGCCGACTCTTGCCATGAGCCGAATTTGGCCCATTAGGGTAACAGGCCAGTAACGGGCCGACTCTTGCCATGGGCCGAATTTGGCCCATTAGGGGAACAGGCCAGTAACGGGCCGACTCTTGCCATGGGCTGAATTTGGCCCATTAGGGGAACAGGCCAGTAACAGGCCGGAAGTAATCGAGGGCCAAAAAGGAGCCCAAGAACGTATGGGCCGTCAATAGGCCGAAAGCTAACACGGGCTGAAAACGGCCCATGTAAATCACGGGCCGTTAACGGGTATAAAGAAAATTACTGTTCATTATGGGCTAGAGTCACCGTGGGCCTGTAAAGGGCCGAAAGATACAAAGGCCTCATATGGGCCGAAAGACGTCATGGGCCATACATGGGCCGAAAGTGAAATGAGCTGGTGTTATATTCGACGGCCCACATGACGTTGTTGGGCCCATTTCCTTTAGGGCCTAACAGGCCGTGAGTTAACGGGCCGTAAAATGGGCTATTTGCGAAGAGACCGTTAACATGCTTTTCATGGGCCAGCCCGTTAACTTTTGACCAAGTCAAACGGGCCGGCTTTGTAAGCTAAATGGGCCAGTGGTGGGCCGTGGCACGTGTCGACATATCATAGGCGCCTATCTGACCCACTGACGAGCTGACACGTGTTTCGTCCGGCTAATAAGAATTTTACACGTGGAAATTTCCCATTGGCCGGGGCTGTTAACGGGTTATCGGATCCAAAACCCGACCCGATAGCTTAATGGCGTTCCGTTACGGTGGATGCCACGTGTCGGTCACCCTTGAGGAAAGCACTTCTGTGACGCGTGATTTATCGTCATGGAAGTGGACACTTCCGTGATGATAATTTTGGTAATGTCATGGAACACTTCTACGACAGCACATGTATGACTATCTTGATTCTGTCATAAAATCGTCATGGATGTACATGCATGACAAAAAACGCGACCTACTGTGACAAACACGTATCATCACAGAAGTGTATTTTTTTTGTAGTGGGAGTAGGTTTCTCGGTTTGCATGCGGGTTTAATGGAGGCGTTTGATGGAGGCGAGGAGGCGTGTTTAGCCGGGCGTGCAGCGGACGGCGCAGTACTATTTGATTTGTTATCAAAAACAAAGAAGAGTAGTAGAGATAGAGATAAGAGTAGAGATAGAGACTAGGGAGGAGCACCATCTACTGCTTCATGCGCTACTCCTGCGCTCCATTCGGCGGCCGCAACGTCCCCTACAGCCACTCCCTCCTGCGCTCCATTCGGCGGGCGCTGTTGAAATCTGGGGAGCGCACTCTCGCGACTGCTGGCAGCGATGACTTCATCGACGATGACTTCTTCCCCGACCTCGGCAACCTCTTCCTCAACGACATGGGCGACAACCTCAACTCCTACGGTGCTGCTCCTGTTGCACCATATGTGTTTCTGTCCTTCCTGTTCGAAATCGTGGTAGAATTCATGTTTCTAGTCTGTGTCCTAGATTCGATCTGTTCATCTACTATGCTAGTCCACATGATTAGTTTAATCTCTGTTATAGCCATCATGATTTATTTTGTGCTTATTCAGACTAAATCTCGTAGTAACTTGCTCATATATTCAACTGGTGCACCGTCCCCTACAGCCACTTCCGTTTCATGGACGGCCTGGTCAATGCCTCCACGGAGCCCTTCGTCTACTGCTATGAGTTCTCGATGCCATTTTGGGGCTCGCTGGTGGACCTCGTGCATCACCTCACGCAGGCGTCCATCTATCACTATTGGCCCGCGGCGAAGAACATCAAGTACGAGACGTGCTACACATTCACCGTGCCGGAGTTGCTGGAGGATCACCGCCGCATGCTAGTCTTGGAGGAGGACGGTAGCGTCTTCCTCTTGACCATGGGCACCGTCGAGGCCCGCGCAGGCCGCCGCCCCGTCTCTGTAGTGTGCGTCAGGGGCGACGCCGCTGACGTTAACACTGACACGAGGCCGATGTACGGGTGTGTGCTCACTGTTACTACCCCTCCGAGGTACGTGGGCGGCAACACTGGCTATAGGAAGCTGACTAGGACTGTGCCGAGCTAGGACCTTCCTGCCGATGTGGACATGGAAGACGCACGGTATGATTTCCCCCCCAACGTGGTGCACGGGGGCTCCAAGGAGGTTCACCTGGACATATGCATTACCAAATTAAATGTTGATCTTTAGTCTTCGCTCAATGTAATCCGCTGTCTAAGCATGTGGAGACTTCCATGCATGATCTTGCTCTATAGGAGTATCGCGCATGAATAAAAGTGTATCCATTTATGGTTTAGTCTAGAATCTTCCATGTATGAATTTTTACTATAGTACTGGTGAAAGACTTATGATGAACCATTTCTTACATCTCCTCTGCCCCTTCCAAGTCATCCTGATTTAATCCTTCCGTCTAGGTGTATAAGGGCATGGTTAATACTTAATAGTATAGCCAACTATTGACTATGAGAAAGTGCCATGTCATCTGTAGCCAACATGTATAACAATGGATACTCAAAAACTAATTCTTAAAGATCATTTCTTGCAAAGCACAATAAGTGTTATTTCTTCACATGTTTTGGATGCAGGTTGAACAGTTGAACACTTTTGTTTGCAAAAGATACTTTTTTTATCTATTTTCACCCAGATGTTGTGAGCTCTAGAGGTGACATAATATCCAAAGAAACCTATCGATACCCGTTACACATGGGATGACCCCCACATCCTTTGTCAAAATAAACAACTCCCCGATCAATTAATGCATTTTACTGTTCCGTGCAACGCACGGGCACCTTACTATAGATTAGTACGACCAAAAATTGAACTAACATTATATATAGTACAATAAATGCTGATGCATGTCACCTAAAATTATATCATTGAAAACTATGTTCAAATATGAATTCAAAGATATAGTTTTTGTTGACATGCACTAACATTTTGTTAGTTAAATCTTCAGTCAAATTAAATGGTGGACTACTAAACCACGGCTGATGTAGTACTAGTGTAGAGGGCGGCGCTGCACGGGAGTCTCACCCCGCTCGTGGCACGGCAGTAAAGCCGTCATATCACAAAACCCAACCACTCCCAGTAATAAGTGGCCTGGTAAAATAAACGGACAAGCAACCATCACATCCCTTTGTCTTTTTTGCATTTCATCTCTCTGCATTTACTTTCTCTGGTTCATCTTGCACACTCGATCCCTAGCTACTACTCCTAGTATCCCTAGCTACTACTCCTAGGGCCAGTTCTTTTGGCGGCTTAAAAAATAAGCCATCTCTTCCCCAGCTTTTCCCATAAGACTAGTCACAGTGGAGAGTAACATTAAGGCGCCTCACTCATTTATTTGGGGTTCTAAACTACTACTAGTACCTCCGTCCTGGTTTATTTGTCACCATTGTAATTTGTGCTAAATTTTGACCAAAAATTTAACTAATAAAATATTAGTGCATGTGACATGCACAAACATTTCATTAGTTAAATTTATGATCAAAATTTGACACAGATTACAATGGGGATCAATAAACCAGGACGAAGGTAGTAGTTATGGGATTACTAATCTAGAAGTCTAAAAGAACTGGCCCTTGTTACTCCTACTAGTAGTAGTACTCAAGTTGGAATTCCAATTGCACAGCACAACTTGTTAGGCAAAAAAATTTGATACAGGGTGTAGGAAGCGGTTTGGGAATTTGCATGCCTTCCCGACCAGTGAGATACTCCGTACAAAGTACGACAGAGAAATAACCACAGAGAAGGAAGCTAAAAGTAAACAATCAAACGAGCATTTTTACATTTGTTTTGCATTGAATCGTTTCACAAGCTTGACTTGTGCTATTTTTCTACTTTTTCAAAAACCGCATCGTAATGTTAAAACGTGCATTTGCACGTACATAAGTAATAGTAGTACTCCCTCCATCTAGGTGTATAAGTCTTCCCTCCTTCTTGGTCTTGGTGCACAACCAAAGATGACTTATTCACCTGGACGGAGGGAGTAGCACAGTCTGCAAGCATATATATAGAGAGAGAGAGACGTGTAGTGCGATAGTATATAGTAAAGTTTGTGCTATATGCACGTACTTACAAAATGCGTACGGATACACAAGGTTTCCAAACTTTCCCTTTTACATACTTAATTAAGGATGCTAATAATTTCTGAACGTTCGGCATTTATCATTTGCGTCCCAAAACTAATGAGATCGCCTTACGAAACTAAATTATACTCCTACTAAAAGCCACATCGCTCGCAGGAGCGCTTGCGGCGCGCCACGAGTGCCCTGGTGCGCGGCTGTTTCCCAGCGCGCTGACACAACGCCTCTTCCTCAGCCTCGCAACTCGCGAGGTGCTAATTGGCGGCTTGCCGGCGGGCGAGCGCGATCTCACCGGTGTGGTGATCCAGCGCCAACAGGTACTCCTCCTCGCTGGAAGCGTGCACCCGGTCCACGTACCGCCAAGCGTAGATGAGGCGCTTGGGCCCGACTGCACTCAGGGCTTTGGCACGGGCATCCTCTGCCACCCTCACGGCCCTCGCACGAGCCTTCTGCCCAAGAGCCAATTACCTGACTCTCTCGGACCCGACATAGGCCTGCCAGGCAGCTTGCCCCGTGGCGCGCTTCTCTTCCTCGGCCTTCTTCTCCGCCTCCCTTTTGGCGCGCTCTGCCAGAGGCAAAACCTCCCACAAGGCGACATCCATTTCTTTCCAAAGCTCCTCAAGGCTGGGGTGGGGGGGGGGGGGGCTCGGCGGGTAGCGCGGTGTTCTCCTGGTAGCAGGGAGCCGACGTGTCCTCCGACGCGCGTGCTGGCGAGATTGGGAATGCCGACGCGTCCACCTTGACGCGTCGTGGTGAGGAGCGGAACGCTGACGCATCCTCCTCGACTAGTGGCGGCGAGGAATGGAACGGCGACGCGTGACCGTCCGCGCGGTGCAGCGAGGGGCGCCTAGGGCTTGGGAGGGGCGATGCCATGGTGGTCGACGTGAGAGGGAGGGGGAGGAGATAGCGATGAACGTGAGCGTTCTTCCGAATGCTGTGGGAGGCACAATATTTATAGCGATCAATGGCACACTTACGTAAGATATGGACTGAGCTGCACTGATTTAACTGCAGGTCCAGTTGCGTCACTGACATGTGGGCCAGACCCCTGTTGGGCCCATATGTCAGTGAACCAATGCACCTGCAGTTAAGTAACTGAAGCAGCGTCCCGTAAGATATGTTGCGTGATTAACAGCTACGTGGGCATATTTGTTGGAGTAAATTACGGGGGAGGGAAGGGGTGGAAATATTGCTGGTCACAACAGATTGGACAAGCGCGGGAGGAGGAGAGTCATGCATGCAGATTTTTTCCACACGGGGTGGAGTGGTGGGACCGCAGGAGGGAGAAGGAGAGTCAAGCAGGCATATTGTTTTCACACATGGAGAGGAAAAGATTTGGAGACGAACGGGCTTCCTGCAGGTATGGGGAACGGTGCATAATAAGTCATCTTGCATGCCAGGCTAGGTATAGTCTCAAGTCATTAAAACTTACACGCCCCACACATGTTCATATTTCAAGGTGCACTAAATTATTGCATGCGATGATTAAGGCTGGCCATAATGGTGGTATCTTAGCTGGTATCATGCACACGGGAATAGAAAACATGCTGATGTGGCACAGAATTAAAGAAGAGAGGGGGGTTAGAGTAACTAGTGTTCATGCATGCATGCAATGCGATAATGCATTGGTAAACACATTTTTGTTTGAAGAGCGACAACATTAGTTGAGTACTTTTGCAGACTACAAAAACTATTCCACTGCCTCTATCTTGGTAAGAGTAGGTGAAATTTTTGAATCGAGCCCTTTAAACTAGAAGGGAGGTAGTAGTACTCTAATAGCTAACCTTGTTGTGATGACGAGATAAGACATGGCACACACCTGGACGGAGGAACTAGTCTGCATTGTGCATTTATGTTTTGTCTGAAGTCAATGTACCTCTACTTTGACCAAACTTATAGAAAATGTATCAACATTCACAATGTCAAATCAATATTTTTATACTCACTATAAAACATAGTTTTTATACTCATTATAATCAGCATTGTAGATATTGATATTTTTAGTATAAATTTGGTCAAACACTTTGCAAATGGTTGACGGAAGTAAAAAGGACCAGAGGGAGTATCATGCATGCGGAGTAGGCAAAAAAAATTCTCATTTATAGCCGGTCGAAGTATCAAAGGGCGCGACCGCTCGAGGGAGACGAAGGTCATGGGAGGCGCTACGGTTGACGGAATTAAGTGAAGTTACATCCACGCGCCGGCATGGCATGCGAACAGGATAAGCTATACCGACAGGCCTACGATATGGGTCTAGTAGACATGACATCTAGTGGGTCCCGCATAGTACTCGAGAAATCTTTGGGGGCTTGCAGCCGTTTATCCACCAGGCAAGCCAACAACCCCACGCCATTCGCATGCCCTACTCGTCCCCGTCTTCTACTACTACCTTACAATAGTTCGCTCCCAGTTGTTCCGTCCTTTCACATTACACCAGTTCAACTTCTCCTAACCCTCCTCCAAAATCCATGGCCTCCCACATCTCCATGGTCGCTGCTGAGTACCAGGTTAGAGCCATCACCGGCGATGAGTTCATCGTCATCTACACACGTGGATCCGCGACAGTGAAAGCATGCCTTGCTCGCTTCCTACGCATGTTCAACAATTCAAAGGATGAGTGGGTCCCTGGGCTAGATGTTGAGTACACCACAGTCCTGGAAAGAGAGAAGATTCTAAAGGAGGCAGAGAAGAAGAAGCCCGCCGTGATCCAGGTTTGCGTACATAACGTGTGCTTGGTCTACCACATATGCCATGCCGACGTTGAGTGCCGGGATTTTAAGAACTTCCTCAAGGACGAAAGAGTGAAATTTGTTATTGTAGACTTTAGGAACGACAGGGATGTCGTGGGTCGGATAGGCCTCGTTGTAGGCCAGCCCTTCGATCTCCAGAAGGCAATCCTAGTGTCCTCCTCTCAGCCTTCAATGCTGACCCTGGCAGCAGCCATGATTGATCCTTCGTACGCTAAAATGAAGAAACCTCACCACGAGTTTCATCATACATGGGAGTCGAAGACATTAGATGAAGATCACATCCTGTACGAAGCAATGGATGCCTACCTTTGTTTAAATATCTACAAGGGTTGGATGAAGAAGCAGATCCCAGTGTCCGGTTCAATCAAAGAAGCGTCAGCGAAGAGGAAGAGGAAGAGGGATGAGGACGAAGTCGAGGACGTGGACTCGGACTCCGAGTAAGGTGGCAGTGCTGTCGCTCATGCTGGTTCTACTCCAGTGTCAAGCGGACTAGTTGCTTAGTTTTATTTCAGGGGTGTGTTGTGCTGAGCCCCCAACAGAACTATGTTTATGTTCTTTCTCGTTATTTAAACTTTGAACTCTTTAGTGCGTACTAGCAAGATGCCCGTGCGTTTCACGGAACATGAAGATGCATTTGTATGAGTAGTTTGTCTTGTGGGAGAAAAGGATGAACGAGGGAAGGTCGTATCTGCAAATGTGGAGATGAGTGCGGGTAAATTGTCATAGTTTCCTTCCTATTCGTTAGATATAGATTGGACGGCCTATATTGCAGGATGGCAGGCACACCATCATCACCAACTCTTCTTTTTATAAGAGTAGAGACAGTAGTACTAGTACTACGTCTTACTACTGTTCTTCTTGCAGTTGGTACTACTGCTCGTATCTTCATGTTCCTACTGTACTAAATACGTTTGTACTAGTAGTATAATTTGGGTCAGTCGATTTGTGAAATAAGTTCGACATAGCAAAGGAAGAAGACGGCAGAGAAGCTATCCCAGTAGGGTGGCAGGGTGCCCATGATCTATCTTATGAGTGTTGGGTGTGGAATGCAGTTCGCCGAAAAAATGGATCATGCCCGGGGTTAAACGGATGGCGGGGGTGGGGGGGAGCATGGCGGTGGCAGGCGGTTCAGGGGAGGATGGGGTGGCGGTGGCAGGAGGTTAGTCGTGTGGCGGGCTGAGAAGATGAATAGTGCATCAATATCGGAGGTTGAAGAAGCCCTTCTAGCCATCCATGTTGCATCCAACGGCTTACAAGAGTCGATTGACCCAAATTGCTCCTTCAGATTGCAGGATCCACATGGCATTCAAGGTCTCGAAGGTAGATTCCGCGTCCGTGCCCGGTTTGCGGGCTCGGCACGGGCGCGACCGGCTTCCGCCGGGACAGCCACCATGCGCGCCTCCTCCGCGCGGGCGGAGACGACAATGACACTCTAGTTCCTCCTCGCTGGCATGCTGGAGTATGCGCTCATCCTCCTCTTCGTATGCTGCGTGCATAGACGCGGCTCCACCAGCTGCTCGCGTGCTTGGCAGCGCGGCGGCATCGCGAGGAGGGACTGCAGACGACATGAGCGGGCGAGCGTTCGGCTTCATGGCACAGGGATGTTAGCGACATGGCGGTGATGGGCGAGAAATTGTTGGCCGGAGCAGGCAGGCGCCGGCATGCGCAACGGCGGCGGCGGCTTATTGATGAGTGCGCGTATGGGAGCTTAGTTTAGTTTTATATAGGGCTGGTCAAACTTAAAACAAAACCGTACTAGTACACATAAACATTAGACTGAGGCAGCGCTTATATTAGTTACCACAGCCACGATACAAAATCTTGTGCAAGCGCATGAACCTCGGTCGCGCGGTCGATCGAACGGTGTGTCACCGTGTCGCGCTCGAAGGACATCCACCGAACCTTTTTGTGTGTGTGTGAAAACAATCCCCGAATATTACTCAACTTTTTTTCCTGGAAAAATTCTTGACGCTACAATATTTCCATACATTTGATTTTAGCTCCAGTTCGTGTTTATTTGGATTTGGACGTTTTAGGTGCGCCCTAGTTTTTTTAATACTGATTTTGTGTGTGTGACTGAGAGAGAACGTGTGTATGTGTCCATATGTGTGTTGTGGCGGAAGGGCAATGTGGAGACGGTGTGCGTGTGATAGAGACATAGAGAGGTGTGAATGTGCAAATGATCATGCATGAGTGAGACATAGACAGATGCCGATACGTTGTGTATACATAAGAGAACGGTCTTCTATTTTACTTGTGTGTGTATGTGTGTGTGTGTGTGAGAGAGAGAGGAGCATCCGTAACACAACAACCATCTCTCTCGATTCGTCCGTCCCTCGCACGATCGCATGTAAGACGTGCATCAACGCACACATTTTGACACCCTCACCCGGCCCCTGCCCACCTCAAGGCCCGCACATCGCTCTCTATCTCGCACGCACAATCTCTTCGTGAAAACCATATTTAGCATGTAGCTTTCCTTCACATACACACACATTTCTCTCTATAGGTTTGATTTCTCTCAATATCTAACACACACACACACTGAGGGAGTCCTGGATTAGCGGGTCCCCGGACAGCCGGACTATATCCTTTGGCCGGACTATTGGACTATGAAGATACAAGATTGAAGACTTCTTCCCGTGTCCGGGTAGGACTCTCCTTTGCGTGGAAGGCAAGCTTGGCAATTCGGATATGTAGATCTCCTCCCTTGTAACCAACTCTGTGTAACCCTAGCCCCCTCCGGTGTCTATATAAACCGGAGGGTTTAGTCCGTAGGACAACAACAATCATAACCATAGGCTAGCTTCTAGGGTTTAGCCTCTACGATCTCGTGGTAGATCAACTCTTGTAATACTCATATCATCAAGATCAATCAAGCAGGAAGTAGGGTATTACCTCCATCGAGAGGGCCCGAACCTGGGTAAACATTGTGTCCCCCGCCTCCTGTTACCATCCGCCTTAGACGCATAGTTCGGGACCCCCTACCGAGATCCGCCGGTTTTGACACTGACATTGGTGCTTTCATTGAGAGTTCCACTGTGCCGTCACCATAAGGCTTGATGGATCCTTCGATCACCGACAGCGATGCGATCCAGGGTGAGGTTTTTCTCCCCGGACAGATCTTCGTATTCGGCGGCTTTGCACTGCGGGCCAACTCGCTTGGCCATCTGGAGCAGATGGAAAGCTATGCCCCTGGCCGTCAGGTCAGGTTTGGAAACTTAAACAATACTGCCGACATCCGCGGAGACTTGATCTTTGATGGATTTGAGCCCATGTCAGGTGCGCCGCACGGTCATGATGAGCATGACTTAACTCTGCCGCCGGACGGTGTTCGGGAGATCACACCTGTGGTTACTCTGGCCCTCAATTCGGGGCAGATTGTGCCGTCCGAAGACGGGTGGATGGACCCCGTCACGGAGGCCGCACACTCAGTGGCGATAGAGCCGAATACTGACTTCACCTACTACAAGACCTGTGTTGCCGGATCCTTGGATTCGTCCCCGGCCACGGGCTCCGAACCGCCCGCGTCCGTGCCTATCAAATCCGATTGGGCGCCGATCATGGAGTTTTCCTCCACGGATATCTTTTAGCACTCGCCCCTAGGCGATGTGCTAAATTCATTAAGGTCTCTCTCTTTGTCAGGAGGCCATTGGCCGAACTATGTCCGGCTCGAGTGGGAAGCGGACGACTAAGAAATTCGTTCCCCACCCACCACCCACTTAATAGCCACTATCGACGGCTTAACCGACATGCTCGATTTCGACTCCGAAGACATCGACGGTATTGACGACGATGCAGGAGAGGAACAGGAACCACCGCCCACAGGGCGCTGGACAACCACTTCATCACACGATATATATATATGGTGGACACACCCAAAGAAAACAATGACGAGGAACGGAAGGATGTAGCGAAGGATATTTCCCTCGAGAAGCAACCAAAGCGACGACGTAGGCACCGCTCCAAATCCCGCCTTGGCAAAAACAGCGATAACAGCGCAGGAAAAAATAATACCCTGGTCGACTCCAAAGGAAACGATGACCACATGGATCCAGCGACAGAGCAGGATGAACCAGCGGACGGTGAACATAGTACGGAGCCGCTGTCCGATCACGGCGACGCCGAGGATAAAACTCATCAACCTCTCTCCGGAGAGGAGAACAGTCCGGACGACGATGCACACATCATCCCGGAAAGGCACTTGGAACAAGAGAACCTCCATAAAAGGCTTATTGCCACCGCGAGGAGTCTGAAGAAGCAGAAGCAAAGGCTTAAGGCCGTGCAGAATACGCTCAACAGTAGATGGAACAAAGTGCTCGACACTGAAGAAAAGTACGGTGGCAGTCGCCACACGAAGAGCTATCCAAAGTGCAAGCTGCTGCCTGAATTCGATGACGAGGCTTTAGAGCCTATACAGCCAAAAAATAAAATGGCCGATCAGCCGGAACGACCACCCCGTAGCCGCGATAGGGCGGCTAACGATGTCGCGCATAAGTCAGCACACAATTCACGTGAGGACTTACATCAAAAAGCCGGTATGACCAGGTCCATCTACGGATCTAGGAAGCGCGCTACAACGCAGAATCAAAACTGAACACTACAACCGTCAGAACGCCATGACACATACAAATACAGGGGTGTCGCGCGCCCCCTATGCTTCACCGATGAGGTGCTAGATCACGAATTCCCAGAGGGATTCAAACCCGTGAACATAGAGGCGTACGACAGAACGACAGACCCTGGGGTCTGGATTGAGGACTTCATCCTCCATATCCATATGGCTCGCGGAGATGATCTCCATGCCATAAAATACTTGCCCCTCAAGTTGAAAGGACCAGCTCGGCACTGGCTGAAGAGCCTCCCCGAAAACTCAATTGGAAGTTGGGAGGAGCTTGAGGATGCTTTTAGGGCTAACTTTCAAGGGACCTATGTCCGACCTCCGGATGCAGACGATTTAAGTCATATAATTCAACAGCCCGGAGAGTCAGCCCGAAAGCTTTGGAACAGATTTCTCACTAAGAAGAATCAAATCGTCGACTGCCCGGACGCCGAAGCCCTAGCAGCTTTCAAACACAGTGTCCGGGATGAATGGCTCGCCAGACACCTCAGCCACCCGCTTTTGCGCGGGCGAAGATAGTTGGCTGGCCCGTAGCGGCACCAGCGACCCAGGCACATCCGAAGTTACGGATGGCAATGGAAAACCACGACGCAATAAAAGCAAGCGTCGAAGCAATGAAGATAGCCCAGACAACACGGCGGTTAACACCGGATTCAGGGGCTCTCAACCCGGTCAACGGAAAAAGCCATTTAAAGGCAGCAGAGTTGGACCGTCCAGCCTAAACAAGATTCTAGACAGATTATGTCAGATTCATGGCACCTCCGACAAACCTGCAAATCACACCAACAAAGAATGCTGGGTCTTCAAGCAGGCCGGCAAGCTAAACACCGAACACAAAGGGAGGGAGACACCAAGTGAAGACGAGGACGAGCCTCGCCAACAAAACACTGGGGGACAGAAAAAATTCCCACCAGAGGTCAAAACAGTGAACATGGTTCACGTAACGAAGAGGAGAAGCAAACGCGCACTCCGAGACGTATGCGCCTTGGAGCCCGTCACCCCCAAGTTCAACCCTTGGTCGGCCTGGCCGATCACTTTTGATCGCAGGGATCACCCGACTAGTATCCGGCACGGAGGATTGGCTGCCTTGGTACTAGACCCAATAATTGACGGATACCATCTAACCTGAGTCCTTATGAATGGCGGCAGTAGTCTTAATTTGATATATCAGGACACAGTCCGCAAAATGGGGATAGACCCGACAAGAATCAGCCAAAGCAATACTACCTTTTAAAGGAGTAATACCAGGCTCAGAGGCCCGTTGCACGGGCTCTCTACTATTAGAGGTTGTATTCGGTTCTCCCTGCAACTTCCGAAGTGAAAAGTTAACCTTCGACATCGCTCCATTCCGAAGTGTATATCAAGCACTACTCGGAAGAACGACATTCGCTCGTTTTAATGCAGTACCGCATTACGCTTCTCTTAAGCTTAAGATGCCCGGTCCACGTGGCATCATCATAGTTAGCGGAAACACTGACGTTCCTTATGTGCGGAAGAGCGTGCGGCGGCTATAACAGCCGAACACTGAACGGCCTCTCCAACCAAAATAAATGATCGGTCGTCAAGACCGCGGACACGGCTAGACGAGTCCAGCGCACAAATAGCTGTAACAGCTCAGATAAATCCGAAGACTGGGTAGAGGGATACACCCCCATAAGTGATGCTAGGGGCTTCCCGCATGTAAAAAGGACTACAGTTCGGCTTGACCTTATTTAAGATTGAATTTTGATGGTTTATTAAGAATAACCAATTTTTCGCACGATGACTTTCATCTAAGTTTTTCTCTTTTACAGATGACAATCGTGCTACACCCTTCCAGGATATGGCACAACGGAGACACAGGCACATACGTGCAGCAGGGCCCCGCTCAAAGGTTTCTTTTTAGATTAAGACCCTGTGTAAACCTTTCTTACTGTCTCTTGTTGCTTTACATCCCCCGGATACTCAACACAACCGAGAGGGATGCTGGCGTTATTCGCATTTCGCCACGTCAGACTAATGCACGTACCTGGAAATTCAGGGTTCATTATCAAGGGCGTTACTCAGCCCGGTATATGTTGTAAAGTCCAAATACCTTAGGGAGTGTTCGGCGTCGCGAGTTTGGCCTTATATGCATCAGCTCCGAATCATGTCTTTGGTCAAATGTTGGGTTTGCCCGGCTCCCGTATTTTGCTACCTTACGTTCCGCTCTATCGGCTAAGGTGGCACCAGGAGAACTACTGCGATAGTGCCCTGGTTCATCCGGATGAGCACCTCAGTAGAGAAAGCCGAAAACTGACTGTCATGATAAAGCGCGAGACTGGTCAACCACTCGATGACTCAGCAGAATCTTCGCGATTCCTCCGCATTAACGAAGGGCCGGTTTCCCCGGTCATGTATGTACGCGCCCCGTACTCGGACGAGCGCGGAAGTACCAGGGGCTATATAGTAGCCCCACTGTCAAACTCCTATGGCTAAGTGAAAGTGTTAAAGCAATATAGTCTGATTGCCTTGTTCGCTGCGCTACCACCTCCTTAATGGACCAAGAAGTTGCATCAAGTGTGAACACGCGCTTTTCCGAACACCCCCGCATTATATGCGTGGGGGCTGAAGCCGACGACTGCAAACTTTCAAGTTATATACATACATAAACGGCCGCACAGGAGGCATCATAATACTTTCAGGAAAAAGTATAAACATCGCCTTTATAATCCAAATAGCATTGTTTTTACAATTGGGATACATGTCACTCAAACATGATACTCTTCGAGCACCGAGCCTCTATTGAACGAGCACCTTCTAGGACCTCTTCAAAATAGTGCTCGGCCGTAACCTGGCCTATGGCCGGATTCTGGGTTGCAATAGCGGTGGCCTCCATCTTTGTCCAGTATGTCTTGACACGGGCAAGAGCCATCCGTGCACCCTCTATGCACGTCGACCTCTTTACATCGTCGATATGCGGCACAACACCAAGAAATCATTGCACTAAACCAAAATAACTATTCGGCCTTGGTCCTTCCGGCCAAAGATGATCCACAACAGACCTCATGGCAATCCCGGACAACCTATGGAGCTCGGCCCACTCGGCCATTTGCTCATTTAACAGCAGCGGACGCATTGGAGCACTGAACTGCGACCAGAACAACTTCTCCACTTCGTGATTGATACGTCTCCAACGTATCTATAATTTTTGATTGCTCCATGCTATATTATCTACTGTTTTGGACATCACTTTTATATTATTTTTGGGACTAACCTATTAACCAGAGGCCCAGCCCAGAATTGCTGTTTTTTGCCTATTTCAGAGTTTCGCAGAAAAGGAATATCAGACGGAGTCCAAACGGAATGAAACCTTCGGGAACGTGATTTTCAGAACGAATATGATCCAGGAGACTTGAAACCTATGTCAAGATACAAATGAGGAGGCCACAAGGTAGGGGGCGTGCCTACCCGCCAGGGCGCGCCCTCCACCCTCGTGGGCCCCCTGTTGCTCCATCGACGTACTCCTTCCTCCTATATATATCTATGTACCCCCAAACGATCAGATAGAGAGCCAAAAACCTAATTCCACCGCCGCAACCTTCTGTACCCACGAGATCCCATCTTGGGGCCTGCTCCGGAGCTCCGCCGGAGGGGGCACCCATCACGGAGGGCTTCTACATCATCACCATAGCCTCTCCAATGAAGTGTGAGTAGTTTACCTCAGACCTTCGGGTCCATAGTTAGTAGCTAGATGGCTTCATCTCTCGTTTTGGATCTCAATACAATGTTCTCCCCCTCTCTCGTGGAGATCTATTCAATGTAATCTTCTTTTTGCGGTGTGTTTGTTGAGACCGATGAATTGTGGGTTTATGATCAAGATTATCTATGAACAATATTTGAATCTTCTCTGAATTCTTTTATGTATGATTGGTTATCTTTGCAAGTCTCTTCGAATTATCAGTTTGGTTTGGCCTACTAGATTGATCTTTCTTGCAATGGGAGAAGTGCTTAGCTTTGGGTTCAATCTTGCGGTGTCCTTTCCCAGTGACAGTAGGGGCAGCAAGGCACGTATTGTATTGTTGCCATCGAGGATAACAAGATGGGTTTTTTTTTATCATATTGCATGAATTTATCCCTCTACATCATGTCATCTTGCTTAAGGCGTTACTCTATTTTCATGAACTTAATACTCTAGATGCATGCTGGATAGCGGTCGATGAGTGGAGTAATAGTAGTAGATGCAGGCAGGAGTCGGTCTACTTGTCTCGGACGTGATGCCTATATACATGATCATACCTAGATATTCTCATAACTATGCTCAATTCTGTCAATTGCTCAACAGTATTTCGTTCACCCACCGTAAAATACTTATGCTCTTGAGAGAAGCCACTAGTGAAACCTATGGCCCCCAGGTCTATCTTCATCATATTAATCTTCCAACACTTAGTTATTTCCTCTGCTTTTTACTTTGCTTTTATTTTACTTTGCATCTTTATCACAAAAATACCAAAAATATTATCCTATCATATCTATCAGATCTCACTCTCGTAAGTGACCGTGAAGGGATTGACAACCCCTTATCGCGTTGGTTGCGAGGATTTATTTGTTTTGTGTAGGTGTGAGGGACTCGCGCGTAGCCTCCTACTGGATTGATACCTTGGTTCTCAAAAACTGAGGGAAATACTTATGCTACTTTGCTGCATCACCCTTTCTTCTTCAAGGGAAAACCAACGCAGTGCTCAAGAGGTAGCAAGAAGGATTTCTGGCGCCCTTGCCGGGGAGGCTTACGCAAGGTCAAGTTAAGATTTGGACTCCCAACAACGAGCCATTTCTGGCGCCGTTGCCGGGGAGGTCTACGCAAAAGTCAACATACCAAGTACCCATCACAATCCCTTATCTCCCGCATTACATTATTTGCCATTTGCCTCTCGTTTTCCTCTCCCCCACTTCACCCTTGCAGTTTTATTCGCCCTCTCTTTTTCGGTTGCCTCTTTTCGTTCACTTTTTCCTTGCCATGTCGGAACCAAAAAGAGTTGGGGTTTCTCTCCCGAGTTTTAGCGCTTTAGACAATTCTTCTATCTTATCTAAACTTATAAATAGAAATACTATGGAAAAGCCTGTCGGAGTTATCAATGAAAACCTTAGTAACTTTGATGAAGATGATTCTGGAATTTTTCGTTATTTACTTGTTGAATCTTTGAAAGATGCTTGGGGTAGGCTATTAAGGATTCGGGCTAGCTATGTACCTCAATACCAAATTGAGGCTTACTTAAAGAGCTTTTATGTTGGGTTGCCCGCTTCGTTCAAACAAGTTTTAGATTCTATTTTTGAAGAGGGTTTTCTCGAAGGGGACCCCGTAGATATCTATGAAAAGATGAAAACTATATTTGGGCACCCCATTAATGAGAAAGTTGAAATCACATCTCTTTTGCTTTCTTGCCAAAACGAATCTATCAAAGAGATAAAAGCTAGCCTAGATACCAATTTCCGCAACATACTTAATCTTTCTTCTACCATTAATGGCCATGTGCTTTGTCAAAATAGAAAGATTAATTCCATAGATAACAAGTTTGCTCTCTTTTTCCCTAAAACCAAAGATGGCAATACCTAGATATATCCTTGCTTTTATGCCTAGCTAGGGGCGTTAAACGATAGCGCTTGTCGGGAGGCAACCCAATTTTATTTTCAGTTTTTTTGCTTTTTGCTTCTGTTTAGGAATAAATCTTTGTTCTAGCCTCTGGTTAGATGTGTTTTTATGTTTTAATTAGTGTTTGTGCCAAGTTAAACCTATAGGATCTTCTTGGATGATAGTTATTTGATCTTTCTGTAATTTCTAGAAACTTTCTGTTCACGAAAATAATTGTTAAAAATCACCAGAACGTGATAAAATACTGATTCCAATTGCTGCTGATCAATAAACAAATTTTCTAGGTCTTCTTATTTTGGCTGATGTTTTGGAGTTCCTGAAGTTTGCGTTAGTTACATATTACTACAGACTGTTCTGTTTTTGACAGATTCTGTTTTTCGTGTGTTGTTTGCTTATTTTGATGAATCTATGGCTAGTAAAATAGTTTATAAACCATAGATAAGTTGTAATACAGTAGGTTTAACACCAATATAAATAAAGAATGAGTTCATTACAGTACCTTGAAGTGGTCTTTTGTTTTCTTTCGCTAACGGAGCTCACGAGATTTTCTGTTGAGTTTTGTGTTGTGAAGTTTTCAAGTTTTGGGTGAAAGATTTGATGGATTATGGAACAAGGAATGGCAAGAGCCTAAGCTTGGGGATGCCCATGGCACCCCCAAGATATCTAAGGACACCATCAAGCCAAAGCTTGGGGATGCCCCGGAAGGCATCCCCTCTTTTCGTCTACTTCCATCGGTAACTTTACTTGGAGCTATATTTTTATTCACCACATGATATGTGTTTTGCTTGGAGCGTCTTGTATGATTTGAGTCTTTGCTTTTTAGTTTACCACAATCATCCTTGCTATACACACCTTTTGAGAGAGCCATACATGATTTGGAATTTGTTAGAATACTCTATGTGCTTCGCTTATATCTTTTGAGTTATATAGTTTTGCTCTAGTGCTTAACTTATATCTTTTAGAGCACGGTGGTGGATTTGTTTTATAGAAACTATTGATCTCTAATGCTTCACTTAGATTATTTTGAGAGTTTTAGATAGCATGGTAATTTGCTTAAATAATCCTAATATGCTTGGTATTCAAGATTAGTAAAAACTTTCTTATGAGTGTGTTGAATACTATGAAAAGTTTGATGCTTGACAATTGTTTTGAGATATAAAGATGGTGATATTAGAGTCATGCTAGTTGAGTAGTTGTGAATTTGAGAAATACTTGTGTTAAAGTTTGTCATTCCCGTAGCATGCACGTATGGTGAACCGTTATGTGATGAAGTCGGAGCATAATTTATTTATTGATTGTCTTCCTTATGAGTGGCGGTCGGGAACGAGCGATGGTCTTTTCCTACCAATCTATCCCCCTAGGAGCATGCGCGTAATACTTTGCTTTGATAACTTGTAGATTTTTACAATAAGTATATGAGTTCTTTATGACTAATGTTGAGTCCATGGATTATACGCACTCTTCTTCCTACCACCATTGCTAGCCTCTCTAATACTGCACACTTTTAGCCGGTGTCTTACACCCACCATAAACCTTCCTCAAAACAGCCACCATATCTACCTATCATGGCATTTCCATAGCCATTCCGAGATATATTGCCATGCAACTTTCCACCGTTCCGTTTATTATGACACGCTCCATCATTGTCATATTGCTTTGCATGATCATGTAGTTGACATCATATTTGTGGCAAAGCCACCGTTCATAATTCTTTCATACATGTCACTCTTGATTCATTGCATATCCCGGTACACCGCCGGAGGCATTCATATAGAGTCATATTTTGTTCTAAGCATCGAGTTGTAATTGTTGAGTTGTAACAAAATAAAAGTGTGATGATCTTCATTTTTAGAGCATTGTCCCAAGTGAGGAAAGGATGATGGAGACTATGATTCCCCCACAAGTCGGGATGAGACTCCGGGCAAAAAAACAGGGCATAAAAAAAGGAAAAGGCTCAAATAAAAAAATGAGAGAAAAAGAGAGAAGGGACAATGTTACTATCCTTTTACCACACTTGTGCTTCAAAGTAGCACCATGATCTTCATGATAGAGAGTCTCTCATTTTGTCACTTTCATATACTAGTGGGAATTTTTCATTATAGAACTTGGCTTGTATATTCCAATGATGGGCTTCCTCAAAATGCCCTAGGTCTTCGTGAGCAAGCGAGTTGGATGCACACCCACTTAGTTTCTTTTGTTGAGCTTTCATATACTTATAGCTCTAGTGCATCCGTTGCATGGCACTCCCTACTCACTCACATTGATATCTATTGATGGGCATCTCCATAGCCCGTTGATACGCCTAGTTGATGTGTGACTATCTTCTCCCTTTTTGTCTTCTCCACAACCACCATTCTATTCCACATATAGTGCTATGTCCATGGCTCACGCTCATGTATTGCGTGAAGATTGAAAAAGTTTGAGAACGTCAAAAGTATGAAACAATTGCTTGGCTTGTCATCGGGGTTGTGCATGATTTAAATACTTTGTGTGGTGAAGATAGAGCATAGCCAGACTATATGATTTTGTAGGGATAACTTTTTTGGCCATGTTATTTTGAGAAGACATAATTGCTTTGTTAGTATGCTTGAAGTATTATTAATTTTATGTCAATATTAAACTTTTGTCTTGAATCTTTCGGATCTGAATATTCATACCACAATTAAGAAGAATTACATTGAAATTATGCCAAGTAGCACTCCGCATCAAAAATTATGTTTTTCTCATTTACCTACTCGAGGACGAGCAGGAATTAAGCTTGGGGATGCTTGATACGTCTCCAACATATCTATAATTTTTGATTGCTCCATGTTATATTATCTACTGTTTTGGACATTATTGGGCTTTATTATTCACTTCTATATTATTTTTGGGACTAACCTATTAACCGGAGGCCCAACCCAGAATTGCTGTTTTTTGCCTATTTCAGAGTTTCGCAGAAAAGGAATATCGAACGGAGTCCAAACGGAATGAAACCTTCGGGAACGTGATTTTCAAAACGAATATGATCCAGGAGACTTGGACCCTACGTCAAGAAACAAAAGAGGAGGCCACGAGGTAGGGGGCGCGCCCTCCACCCTCGTGGGCCCCCTGTTGCTCCACCGACGTACTCCTTCCTCCTATATATACCTACGTACCCCCAAACGATCAGATACGGAGCCAAAAACCTAATTCCACCGCCGCAACCATCTGTACCCACGAGATCCCATCTTGGGGCCTGTTCCGGAGCTCCGCCGGAGGGGGCACCCATCACGGAGGGCTTCTACATCAACACCATAGCCTCTCCGATGAAGTGTGAGTAGTTTACCTCAGACCTTCGGGTCCATTGTTATTAGCTAGATGGCTTCTTCTCTCTTTTTGGATCTCAATACAATGTTCTCTCCCTCTCTCGTGGAGATCTATTCAATGTAATCTTCTTTTGCGGTGTGTTTGTTGAGACCGATGAATTGTGGGTTTATGATCAAGATTATCTATGAACAATATTTGAATCTTCTCTGAATTCTTTTATGTATGATTGGTTATCTTTGCAAGTCTCTTCGAATTATCAGTTTGGTTTGGCCTACTAGATTGATCTTTCTTGCAATGGGAGAAGTGCTTAGCTTTGGGTTCAATCTTGCGGTGTCCTTTCCCAGTGACAGTAGGGGCAGCAAGGCACGTATTCTATTGTTGCCATCGAGGATAACAAGATGGGGTTTTTATCATATTGCATGAATTTATCCCTCTACATCATGTCATCTTGCTTAAGGCGTTACTCTGTTCTTATGAACTTAATACTCTAGATGCATGCTGGATAGTGGTCGATGTGTGGAGTAATAGTAGTAGATGCAGGCAGGAGTCGGTCTACTTGTCTCGGACGTGATGCCTATATACATGATCATACCTAGATATTCTCATAACTATGCTCAATTCTGTCAATTGCTCAACAGTAATTTGTTCACCCACCGTAAAATACTTATGCTTTTGACAGAAGCCACTAGTGAAACCTATGGCCCCCGGGTCTATCTTCATCATATTAATCTTGCAACACTTAGTTATTTCTTTTGCTTTTTTACTTTGCTTTTATTTTACTTTGCATCTTTGTCACAAAAATACCAAAAATATTATCCTATCATATCTATCAGATCTCACTCTCGTAAGTGACCGTTAAGGGATTGACAACCCCTTATCGCGTTGGTTGCGAGTATTTATTTGTTTTGTGTAGGTGCGAGGGACTCGCGCGTAGCCTCCTACTGGATTGATACCTTGGTTCTCAAAACCTGAGGGAAATACTTACGCTACTTTGCTGCATCACCCTTTCCTCTTCAAGGGAAAACCAACGTAGTGCTCAAGAGGTAGCAGTGATCTTTTTGATCTTTGAAAAACTCGGTCGCATCAGCAGCACTCGCTGCCAAGTCCAAGTACGCGTCTGCGAACTCCATAATTGATCTAGAAGGGCATACTTAGAATCTCCGAACTTCGTCCGCAATGAAAAGGGCTTCCCAGCCGTGATATCTCCGGCTTGTCGCAGCTCCTCCTTCGCCGCTCTGATTTTAGAGCAGGTTTCCTTGGCTGCTACCATGGCTTTCTCCAGGTCCGCCGTCTTTGTTTGGCTTTCCCTTCCAAGAAGCCCATACCGGTTGGCGGCATCCTTCAGCTCAATAGCCATCTTGGCTATTTTATCTTCGCTTTGGCGATGAGCAACCTTTTCGTCTCTTAACTCTTCGACCGCCTTTAGGGCGGCCACATCACTTCTCCTTGCTTGTTCCTTGGCTCGGGCAAGCTCTGCCCGAAGGGTCTCCACGGCGGCAGCTCCATCTGTAGTCACAGAATATTATAGATACTAGCATGATGCTCCTCTTAATACCTGTTAACCACCGGAGAATACATACCCTGTGCCTCGTCAAGCCGCTTGTTTACAAGCACGATGTCGGCATCTGCCGCATCGAGTTGCCGCCTCAGTTCGGCAAACTCATCAGTCCAGCTGGCCACCGGACCCTCAACCGCCTGCACATGAACGCGGCATGATCATTACCTGGGACTATGATCCTCTGTTTGCCGCTTTTTCGACAGCAACCAGAGTCTCAGGGGCTACTATCTGCATAGGGCACACCTAGCGTGTGCGGTACCGTCAAAAAATATATATATTACTTTGCGTACCTTAAAGCCTCTTAGCAGGCTCATAAAAGCTTCATGCAACCCACTTTCGGCAGATGAAATCCTCTCAACCACCGTACCCATTAAAGTACGATGCGCCTCTGAGATAGCCGCTTGTTCCAGAAGACTCTTCAATGCGTCCGGTCGCGCACCGGACAATCCCGGACTCTTTTTGTGGCTCTCCTTAGGAGCTGAATACTCCGGACTTCGGGCGGCCGAAGGGTTACCTTCTGGCCTTCGCGGATCAGGAGAAATCCTCCGTGAAGACACCTCGGGGTCGTCCGCCTCATGAGGCGGGGAGGCATGGGGAGGCGTTTCGCTCTCCATCATCTCTGGAAGAAGATCCCCCGAAGATGAACTCTGTTGAGAAGGGCTACGATCCGAACTACAAGATATACATCTCGGTTATTGTCCTCAGAAATGAGGCAGGATATATTTACCAAAAGTACTTTTGTTTACTTACAGCTCGATGGAGGGCTGATCCCCTTGCGGGCACTGTGCGGTAAGGATGCCCTCCGGGGCAGGGCCCCCTGGCGAAGGTTTCTTCCCTCGTTTGGAAACCATTGTTTCCAAGTCTTCAGAGGCGGTCCTCTTCCTTCCTTGGGGAGAGGTAATTTTAGATTCTTCTCCCCGGTTATCCTCCTTCGCGGAGACACTAATTCCCCCGGTTTGGATGAGTAATGAGTGAGGCCCGCTTTCGGCTTCTTTATTCCTCCGTTTATCTTCCTCTGATGGCACTTGATAGGGCACGAGCTCAAGCATTCTGGCTAGTACTGGATCCGTTGAGCCTTCGGGAAGGGGGGCCGAACACCTGATCATCTTCGCCTTTTTTATCCAGTCCTGGTCAAAGAGCGACCTTTCAGAATGATGTTGTGATGAATAAAGAGACAACATGTTCGGCCGAAGAATTACTTACTTGGGTGCCTGGACGATTGCAGTTTAGACCCGCATCCTCGGTGGTGTCCGGACACTTTATTCGTGATCCGAAGAACAATCTATACATCTCTTCGGGCGTCACGCCGAAGAATTGCTGAATAGTTCGCGGTCCTTCCGGGTTGAACTCCCACATACGGAGAGGTCGACGTTGGCATGGCAGGACCCGACGAACTAGCATGACTTGCATTACCTTGACAAGGCTGACGTCTCTCTTGAGGAGATCTCGGATGCGACTCTGCAATGTCGGCACGTCATTAACCGGCCCCTAGTCCAGTCCCTTGTTGACCCATGACGCCAGTTGTGGTGGGGGGCCCGAACGGAAGGCGGGGGCAGCTACCCACTTAGTACTTCGGGGGGATATGATGTAAAACCACTCCCGCTGCCATAAGTTGGACACCTCCGGGAAAGTTCCCTTTGGCCATGGAGCATCGACGCCTTGCTTATTATGGCGCCTCCGCATTCTGCGTGTCACCCATCGATCATCTTCGGCTTCACATTGAAGGTCTTGAGCCATAAGCCGAAGTGTGGGGTGATGCGGAGGAAGGCCTCACACACGACGATGAACGACGAGATGTGAAGGATGGAATCCGGAGCCAGATCATGGAAATCGAGCCCGTAATAGAACATAAGCCCTCTAACAAAGGGATCAAGACTAAAGCCTAGCCCTCGGAGGAAGTGGGAGACAAATACGACACTCTCGTTGGGTTCGGGAGTGGGGATGACATGCCCTCGAGTAGGCAGCCTGTGCGAGATTTCGGCGGTCAGATACCTGGCTTCTCTTAGCTTCTTGATGTCCTCCTTTGTGAAGGAGGAGGGCATCCACCGGCCTTGAAGGTTGGATCTGGACATGATTGAAGGTCCGAAACGCTTAGCCTGAGCCTTGGGTGTTGGAATTCAAGGTGGGGGCAGGGAAGGATCGAGCGCGAGAAGAAAAGGACAGGCCTTGGCCTCTTATAAAGAGGGTGAATATCAAGCGTCCTCCGCGTGGCTGTTTGGAACTTGCCTAAAATCGAGGAGTCATACCAGCGGGCACGATTGGGTTACCCACACCCGTATTGATGAGAATCCCGTGGTAAGGGGAACACGATCTCTGCTTCGACAAGACGTGCCAATAAAACCGCCTTGCAACACGTGCAGTGGCAGGCTGGGAAAAACGGTTCGTAATGACCGGACCACGGCGGGACGTCGCACCATGAAAAGTTGTCAGCAGATTAGATTTGTGGAAATATTATACTCTCTACGGTGGTATGTGGAATTTGTTTTGCAGAGCCGGACATGATCCTTGTGTTCAAAATCTTCTATGAAGTATTCGGAGGAGGAGCCCGCCTTGCAATGCCGAAGACAATCTGCGCGCCGGACTCATCGTCATTGAAGCCTGGTTCAGGGGCTACTGAGGGAGTCCTGGATTAGGGGGTCCCCGGACAGCCGGACTATATCCTTTGGCCGAACTGTTGGACTATGAAGATACAAGATTGAAGACTTCGTCCCGTGTACGGATAGGACTGTCCTTTGCGTGGAAGGCAAGCTTGGCAATTCGGAAATGTAGATCTCCTCCCTTGTAACCGACTCTGTGTAACCCTAGCCCCCTCCGGTGTCTATATAAACCGGAGGGTTTAGTCCGTAGGACAACAACAATCATAACCATAGGCTAGCTTCTAGGGTTTAGCCTCTACGATCTCGTGGTAGATCAACTCTTGTAATACTCATATCATCAAGATCAATCAAGCAGGAAGTAGGGTATTACCTCCATCGAGAGGGCCCGAACCTGGGTAAACATTGTGTCCCCCGCCTCCTGTTACCATCCGCCTTAGACGCACAGTTCGGGACCCCCTACCCGAGATCCGCCGGTTTTGACACCGACACACACAGACACACACACACACACACACACACACACACACACACACACACACACACACCGCACACACACCCCCTCCCCCGAGCACACAATTCATCCCCATCACAGGTTATATGGCGACCACTCTCGCTTGTGCTTCTCTGCACCCCAGCATGCACAACACCTCAATCTTCAAAGAGGGCATCAAAGAGATCGAAGACAACGACCACATTGCACTAGAGAATGCAGGGCCATTTGGAAGCAGGATGATGTGACGACGGTTGACTGACTCCTCCCCCCTCTCTCTCCCGCACAAAATTACCAATCCCTCTCTCCCCCGCACAAAATTATCAATCCCTCAACCCACGAGATCCTTCCCCTCTCGTCCATGTTTTTCCAGCTCTCTCATCAAACCTGTTGTCTCTTCTCCTTCCACGTGTACAGAATCCGGATGCACACACATCTCACGTATATTACATGTCTCCATCTTTCTCACAGACCTAACTTCTTCCTCTCTCTTTCTCTCTATCTCTCTCTCTCTCTCTATCTCTCTCTCTCTATCTCTCTCTCTCTCGTTAGGTTTGTCTCCAACTCTCTCGTCCACATACAAACAATCTTTCCCGCCCTATCTGCTCCATCTTCGCAAGCTCTCTCTACACGTTTCATTCACACATTGGGATGTGTTCAAAATGTTGCTTTCATAATGGATGATGTAGAGTTATGGTTGGTTTTGTTGCATCCTACAAAGTAATAACTATGAAATGCATTTAGATTCTAATTTGACTGGGATTATGTGAGTTTGAGCATATTGTGAAGTACTATAGACCTCGTATACATCTTGGAATTCAACAATGATTGTAACTATTGAATTGTATAGACCATTACATTCGAAGTCAGTAGCCTAATATATTTATTTCACAATTACAAAAAATGATTAATTCACTACAAACTAAGAAACAAATGTGTACTCCCTCCGTTTTTATTTAAGTCCGCGTATTAGCATTGGCCAAAGTCAAGTTTTGTAAACTCTCGAAAAGTTTATAACAAAAAATATTAACATATACAATAACAAATAAATACCATTAGATTCATTATTGAATGTACTTTCACATCATACATATTTGTTATGGTAAATGTTTATATTTTTCTATAAACTTGGTCAAACCTTAGGAAGTTTGACTTTGGTCAAACCTAATATGCAAAGTTAATAAAAACAGAGGGAGTACTAGTAGTTACTAGTACTACTCGCTAGTTGCTTAGCCCAATCACCCAGCACGCCACACGGGGAATTCAGTGTCACAAAATTTTGAGGTCGGCGGGAAAATCTCCCGCGACCCTGATTCGAGTAGTGTGAAGTTACATTCATAGCCTTCGGAACAGGCCTACGGATGACACTTGGTAGGGGGCTGTTTTCGTAACTTCAGGTTCACCCTACCCAGCCAACCCCACCCCGACACCCAGAGTAGTACACCTGAAAACTCCCCATTTTCTATCCCCGCCACAAAATAGACTCGTGCTCCTCCCCTTCTACATCGGCGCACTCGTCCACCGCAGCGCATCTGCCTCATTGACGACCTCGTACGCCGCAGTGGAGCCGGTCCACCGTCGTCGTCGTACACGAAGCCTCTTCCCCGGCACCGTCTTCCACGGTCTCGGAGTTGCTTCCCAGAAGCCAACGCCAAGCGCAGAAGCACCACTGTCGTGGACAATGAACTGACACCTGTTGCCGACCATGATGCACAGATGCCACCGCAACCATCATTCTCCTCCTCGATTGGTAATGTGTGTATTGAATCACTTAGCAGTACATGTGTAATTCCAATTTTTTTCATACCTACCCTTCAAATTTCCTGGTTGCTATTGTTCCCGTAAAAGTAATTGGTTATAGCCTCCATTGTCCAACATAATATCAGCTTGTAATTGTGCGTCGCTCCTGTATCACGCTGTGCTTGGGTAGGTTCTTCATCCGCAACCAGTAGTGTGGCAAATGATGGAAAGTTTTATAGAACTAGCAAGATGGCCATGCGTTGCACGCATCAAGATTCATTTGTATGAGTAGTTTATCTTGTGGGAGAAAAGACGAATGAGGGAAGGCCTTATTTGCAAATCTGAAGAGGGGTGTGGGTATCTTTCTGCAAAATTGCCATAGTTTCCTTACTATCCATCGGATATAAATCAGACGGCCTATATTGTAGGATGGCAGGCACACCATCATCACCAACTCTGTTTTTTCTCTACTTCTCTACTCTTATAAAAAGCAGAGTTGGTGATGATGGTGTGCCTGCCATCCTGCAATATAGGTCGTACGATCTATATCTAACGGATAGGAAGGAAACTATGACAACTTACCCACACTCCTCTCCACATTTGCAGATACGGCCTTCCCTCGTTCATCCTTTTCTCCCACAAGACAAACTACTCATACAAATGCATCTTCATGTTCCGTGCAACGCACGAGCATCTTGCTAGTAAAAGAAAAAATGTAGAGAGTAGAGAAGTAGAGATAAATATTAAATATAAAATAAATATAACATTAGAGAAGAGAGTAGAGATAGCAGGGACGTAGGGAAAGGATCGCGCGCGGGGGAAAAAGCGGCCGGGCGTGTGCTAGTTTTGGCGCGCGACGTCCGGCACGCTTTATAAAATCCAACGCCCTCCCACCGCTCTGTGCCTTGCCATTGCTCTCTCCCTGCTCTGTGCATCTCCACCGCTCTCTCCCCGCTCTTTCTCGCCTCGCCGCCCCCGCGCCACCATGCCGCCGCGTCGTCGGGAAACTTGGGGATACCGCGGCGTCCGTGCGCGCCCCTCCGGCGGCTTCTCCACCAAGATCCGGTTCCGCGGGATGCGCCTCGGCCTCGGCAATTTCGACACCGACAACGAGGCCGCCCGCGCGTACGACACGGTAGCATGGCGCCTCCGGTGGCCTCATAGAACATTGAACTTCCTCAATGTGCCGATGCGGGAGTGGGCGCAGGAGCTCACGCCTCTGCCGCGGCTTATCACCGACGAGGATCGTCGCGACAACCGGAGGCGGGAGCACTGTCTTGGCATCACCGAGATGGACGAGGAAGCCATGGCGTTGTGGCGCCAACTCTTCCCGCAGGACATCATCAACGAGCGCGAGTTCTATGCGCAAAGGAGGGCGGAGAGGGAGAAGAGGAGGGCGGAGCGAGCCGCCTATCGCGAGGACAAGCGTACGCGAAAAGCGGACGCTCAATTCAACATGAGGCTAGGGGCAGCGTTGCCCTGGGAATCCGACGATTGGTATCTTCACGCCTACATTGAGACGTCGGAGGAGGACATCACCGTGGAGGAGTCGGATGATGAGGAGTAGTTGAACTATCTATTTGTTATCTATCTATGCTATATCTATGCTGAGAACTATCCTCTACTCTCTGGTCTCTACTCTCTATCTCTACTTCTCGATCTCAGCACTGTAAACGCTTTTTTAAAGCGCCGCGCGTTGCGCTTCTGTTGGAGATGCTCTAACATGGAAGATGAGTGCTTTAATGTTGCCCACAAGATGCGTGAGTTTTACTAGTAGTATATTTTTCTTGCCATGTTGAGATTTTAAAACCACGAGTGCGAACATGCAGAGGAGCAATGAAGACCAAACACGGGATATTGGGGACATCTTCAAGGAGCGTGGCAAGTTAAAGAGGAGCTGCACCGAACCTGTAAAACGAGCTTTGGTAAGTAACACCCTTTCAATTACTTTCGTTTAGCCTCGTGTTCTTTGATGTGTATATGTTGTAGTTTCTGTCTCTTAGCCTCGTGTTCTTCGATGTGTAATAAGAAGAGTCTTAATCGTCCTAATGCTTTCGTTTTTTGCTTGATGTAGGAAGTGGGTGTTCTCACCTTGTAGTCTGTTTTTATATTTTTCCTTTTGAATTCACTTCTCCGAGTCCTGTTTATCTGGCTTCTACTAAATGGATCTGGGTTACTCTGAATATTGATCTAAAAAAGAAGTAACTTCATGTCAGGATGCAGTTCCTGCGAGGACGGAAGTATGGTCAACCTCGAGATCATGTTTCCAAAATGAGGCTGGATTACACACAAGGTGCCAGTTCCCTAATGACGCTGGATTAGACACAAGGTGAAAATTCCTAGATGATGCTGGATTACACACAAGCCAGGTGGAGTCGTCAGCTATTCGTGTCCTCGTGGCTCTAGTAAAGGCTGAAAGAAAGCGTGCAACAGCCCTTGAGAATGTAGCTGAGTTCCTGAAGAAGCGAAAAGAGCAATCAGATGCTCTCTTCACCCAAGCCAAAGAAGAGATGGAAGAAGCCAGAAATAAGCTAGCAGAGGCAGAGCAGGCTAGGCGTCTCCTACTATCTAAAACTGTTGTCAATACAAAATTTCCTTCATAATAGCTAGGTTCAAATGTTTATCCAGTCAACATGCCTGTTGTGATGTCTGTGCATCTACTGTTGTGGCACAAAATAATATTTTTTCGGGTCATGTAATAACAGCAATTACTTTCCAAACAATAACAGACGAAGCATTGGACATGGTATAGTTCACGCGCAAGCCCGACATTCCAAGTTCAACTTCCACATCAAACTCATGTTCACAGATATCTGCACATTCATAGATAATATCCACAACCATGATTCACTTCAAAGCCAAAAAAATGTGAGGAGAGTTATAAATAAAGAAAAACCTCTAGTTCCTGCTACCACTGCGAGCACAACAAGTCAAGAACATGCGTAATTAATTGTATTTTGGTCATTTTTTGTGTTCTAAAATGCCGGCCGGCTCGCAGAAGGACGTGTTGGCAGCACACGCACGGATTCAATGGAGGCAGGCGGGGCAGTCTGAAGCTGGTTGCATGTGGCGAGGAGGTATGTCCAGCCGGGCCTGCAGCGAGTGGGGCCCTCTTGGCCGGCGCACCGGTTCAATGCCTGCGCTATGAGAGGTCACGTCCGTGTTAGAGCAATCACTCCCTCCAGTCCTTTTTTGTTTGGTATAACAAAATCTCGTTTTCCATTCACATTTTACAAGTAAAATTCGTGGACTAACTTTGACCCAAACTACGATGGGGACTAGTAAACCAGATCGGAGGTAGTAGTTTTTTTTATCAAAGAAGGGTTTCCCCCTTCCGATTTTCATTACTGAAAACCAACATCTAAACCATAGTATTTGCCCTAGAACTACCAGGTTCAACATCTCGCAACATAAACCCATACAACCATACGCTAGGAGGTAGTAGTTATGAATTCCATTTTCGCTCCATACCAATCGTTCTAAAAACTACTTAGTACTTATAACGCGCCATTGAAAATCAGAACTCTTACCCCGCTAAAAAATGATATTTTAAACTTGGCTACTCGATCTGTGGAAACTGGCGAGCCACCGCCTCCAGGTCGTTCACCTGTGGTCCCGACCATCAACTCCTACGGATCAAATTATCACGTGAGCTGACTATTCCTACAAAGGTGCGCTCCACCACGTACCCGGTACCCGCGCATGAAGCAATCGTGCACCTAGGGTTTTATGGTTTATTTGTTAACGGTACCTTTACGCAACTCTCATGTGTGCGAGACAACGAGAGACCGACTGCATGCATGTGCCTCTTCTCTTCGTATATGTACACCACCGTTTGTTTGGTGTCAAAAAAAATTATACAGTGGTAATAACTACTAGCAATGTGCCAACGCGTTGCCACACGATCAAAGTAGATTAATACATATTCACTGATTTGATAGAAAATAGAGTCTAGTTTTGAAATACGTATATCACTAAAAATATGTTATGTTTCACTCAAAATATATTCCTTTGGCGGTTTTGATGAGATAAGGGAGGAATGTTGTTGGTTTCAAGATTCGAGAAGTGGTATATGTATAATTTCTACTCTTACTAGCAAGATGCCCATGCGTTGCACGGAACATCAAGATCCATATTCTAGGGCACAAGCTCTCAACATGTCCTCCAAAATCTGATTGACTCTTTCAGTCTGTCCATCTGTCTGTGGGTGAAACGATGTACTGAACTCTAGCCTGGTTCCCAAAGATTCATGCAACTGATTCCAAAACATTGAAGTAAATTGGGTTCCTCTATCTGATACAATGGTCCTCGGAACTCCATGCAGACATACGATCCTGGTCATGTATATCTTTGCCAACTTAGCACTGGTGTAAGTGGTCTTTACTGGGATCAAATGAGCTACTTTCGTCAAACGATCGACTACAACCCATTTCGAGTCATAGCCTGAACGAGTCCTGGGTAATCCCGTGATAAAATCCATGCCTAACTTATCCCACTTCCATTCGGGTATCGGCAATGGTTGTAGCAATCATGCTGGCTTCTGATGCTCGGCTTTCACTCTCTGACATACATCACAAACTCCTACATACTCTGCAATATTCTTCTTCATTCCGGTCCACCAGAAACTATCCTTCAAATCCAGATACATCTTGGTATTTCCTGGGTGAATCGAATATGGCGAATCATGGGCCTCTTGCAGAATCAAATTCCTGATCTCCTGATCATTTGGCACATATACGCGGTCCTCAAACTATAAGGTATCATGCTCGTCCTCACGAAATCCTTTAGCCTTTCCTTTATTTCGGCAATCTCCTTATCCGTCTTCTGAGCTTCTCTGATCTTATCCATCAAAGTAGACTGAATCTCCAATGCTGCTACATAACCTCTCGGAACTATCTCCAAACATAGCTTGCAAAGGTCTTCTGCCAACTCCTTGGGTAATTCTCCGGTCATGAGTGTATTGACATGACTTTTGCGGCTCAACGCATCGGCTACTACATTAGCCTTTCCGGGATGATAATGCAATCTCATATCATAATCCTTTATGAGCTCTAACCATCTTCTCTGCCTGAGATTCAACTCCTTTTGCATGAAGATATATTTCAAACTCTTGTGATCCGTGTATACCTCACAATGGTTCCCGATGAGAAAATGTCTCCAAGTCTTCACCGCATGCACTACGGCTGCTAACTCCAAATCATGCGTAGCATAGTTTAACTCATGGGGTTTAAGCTGTCGTGAGGCATATGAAACAACTCTTCCCTCCTGCATAAGTACGGCTCCAAGTCCTCGACGAGAAGCGTCGCAATATACTTCATGATCCTTACGTTGATCTGGCAGAATCAACACTGGTGATGTAACCAAGCGTCTCTTCAACTCCTAAAAACTGGCCTCACATTCCTCAGTCCATTTGAATTTGGTGTCCTTCTTCAACAACTCCGTCATAGGCTTTGCAATCTTTGAGAAATTATCAATGAACCTCCGGTAGTATCCTGCGAGTCCAAGAAAACTCCCGATCTCTCCAACTGTCGTGGGTGATTCCCAATTTGTCACAGTGATAACCTTGGTGGGGTGTACTGCTATTCCTTCTACGGATATAACTGTCCAAGGAATCCAACTTCCTTCAGCCAAAACTCACACTTGCTGAACTTGGCGTATAGCTGATGTTCTCTGAGCTTCCCAAGTACCAAACGCAAATGCTCTTTATGTTCTTCTTCATTCTTCGAGTAGACTATAATATCATCAATGAACACCACAACGAACTTATCCAAAAACTCCATAAACACTTTGTTCATCATGTTCATAAAATAGGCAGGTGCGTTAGTCAGACCAAATAACATAACGGTATACTCATACAGCCCGTACCTCGTCGTAAAAGCTATCTTAGGTATGTCCTGCTCTCGAATCTTCAGCTGGTGATACCTGATCGCAGATCGATCTTGGAAAACACCTTAGCTCCTTGCAGCTGGTCAAACAAATCATTGATCATCGGCAGTGGGTACTTGTTCTTGATCGTCACCTCATTCAATCCTCGATAATCAACAACCATCCTCAACGATCCATCCTTCTTCTCCACTAGAAGTACTGGTGATCCCCAAGGTGACGAACTTGGGCGATATAACCTTTATCCAGTAACTCCTTAATCTGCTTCTTAATTTCCTCCAAATCCTTTGCGGGCATTCTGTACGGTCTCTTAGATATTGGCCCTGTGCCTGGCAAAAGCTCAATCAAAAACTCAATGTCTCTATCCGGTGGCATGCCTGGCAACTCTTCTGGAAATACATCCGGAAAATCCTTCACCACTGGTACTTCCTCCTGTACAACTCCTGATAAGGAATTTACTGGAGTCCTATTCGGAACATGCGAGATACATACTTGATCCTTCTTCCCTCTGGGGTGGTGAGTAAAATCATCTTACTGGCGCAATCGATGTTTCCTCCATACATCGATAGCCAATCCATACCCAGAATCACATCCAAACCTTGCGACTCCAATATTATCAGATCTGAGGGGAAAACATGCCTACCTATGGTCAATGGCATCTGAAAACATCCATGGCTTGCCATATACTCTGCTCCGGGTGAGGTTACTAGCATGGGTGTCTTAAGAACTCTAGTGGGCAACTTATACTTATCCACAAATCCCCTTGATATGTATGAATGCGATGCACCAGTATCGAAAAGAACGAGTGCAGTAAATGACTTAACCAAAAACTTACCTATTACTGCATCTGGCTGAGCTTCAACCTCCTCCACGTTAACGTGGTTCACTTGTCCCCTGTTGAAAGGGTTGGGCTTCTTCCCAGAGCTTCCATTGCCGTTTCCATTCTTGGCTTCAGGACATTCATTGGCGTAATGTCCGGTCTTCTGGCACTTGTAGCAAGTAACGTGGCTTAGATCTTTCTTGGCGGGTGTTGCCGGGTTGGAACGGTTCTGTCCGCTACTTCCTCCATTACCATTACCGTTCTTGGGGCCACTATGGTTGTGCGAACTTCCTCCATTATGAGTGTGGCCTCCATGGTTATGAACAAGTCCTCCCGGGTACGGGGTGAAACGGGGTCTCTGCTGGGCTCCAGAATTATACTTCCCTTGTCCATACTTCCTCTTGCGGCTGTCAATCTGCTGCTGCTTCCCTTCAAGCATGAGAGCTCTATCCACCAACTCCTGGTAGTTATTGAAATTTGCCACCATCAACTGCATGCTCAGCTCATCATTCAGTCCTTCCAGAAACTTCTCCTTCTTAGTGCATCTGTAGCGACGTCATATGGGGCATAACGTGCTAGCTTACTAAATTCATCCACATACTGGCCAACAGTGCGCCCTCCTTGGCGTAAGTTGCGAAACTCACGCTTCTTCATGGCCATAGCTCCTGCTGATACATGGGCAGTGCGAAAAGCCTGCTGGAACTGGTACCATGTCACAGTGTCAATGGGGTAAGTGGCTATAAAATTTTCCCACCATGATGTTGCGGGTCCATCAAGCTGATGTGCGGCAAAACGCACTCTCTCCGCATCTGTGCATCCTGCAGTAGTCAACTCCCTTTCAATCTTGCGGAGCCAATCATCTGCAACAATCGGCTCGGTGCTACTAGAGAACACCGGCAGATTCAGCCTAAGAAAACGGGTAAGTGATCAACTGGTGGTGGTGGTGGTGGGTTGTTGTAGCTGTTCCCATGATTCTGATTCCGGACTAGTAACTGCATCAATGCATTCTGCTGCTGGATCAACTGAGTGAGCTCCGGTGGGAAAGCAAATCCATTGTCGCGTCTCGGAGGCATCTGCTGGGTTTAGAAAAGATGAGAAAACAGAATAGAATGAGGTCTAGGGGAAAACACTACCCATATGCACATGAGACAAACACAAACATATCACTCAATCAATCAAACAAGGGCATACAATCGGTCTAGAACTATCGTTACAAAAGTGCTTGGACTATACTATATACATGGTGGAATACTACTACTGATATGGTGGTCGACTAGAAAAATTGCTCGGTCGAAGACTCCATGATATCTGCTCCAGCTTCATCAACATAGTCATCATCGCTATCGTCAGGGTCCGAGTCAGTGTCGTCGATGATGATGTAGTTCTCCGGGCAAGTGGAATCGTCATCTTCTCCTCCTGGCGCGGGGTCTCCCATGAAAACTCCTAGCTTCCTTGTCAGGTCGTCATTCTTCTCCACTAGTACGACGATTTCCTCCATATAATCTTCGCGTGTAGCCTTGAGTTCTTCCTCCAACTCCGTGATCCTTGTCATCGCCTTCTTCAAATCTGTCATGCTTGCGCACATCTGGTTCTCCTGGCGTCGAATGTGCTGGTTTAACTCCTGGATGAAAGAGGCAATCGATCTATCCTTCCTGGTGCTGATCATCTCCCATTGCTCATCTCGGCGCCCACAAATCTGGTAGATAGTGTCCTTGAGATCATTGTGGTAAACTTCTCCAATGCGTCCCATGGTAATGTGAGCTGCCATACTCTTTCCTAGTCTCCAGGTTGGTGCATCAAAAGAAAACTCTATGGGCTCAGTGACTGGCGCGAACGTCCTTCCTGGAACTTGAACTTGAATCATCCAGCGCTCCTCTTCTGGTAAAGTGGCGTTGTAAGTCCCGGTGAAGCTTGGTATTCCAATGTTCAGGTACCTAGTAACTTCCTTCAAGTGGCGTCCAAAAGGGGTGTCTTCATCCGGTTGCGTGAATTTGATCCTTGCATCTGCCATCCTAAAGAGTAAACTGGAGAGGAGTCAGAAATGATAAGAGAGTAGTGATCTAGGGCTTTATCTTAGTGGTCGTGTCCTACAGTCAGCGTGTGCTCTGATACCATCTTTGTAGCGACCAGACCTCAAACAGTCTGATCTCTGTGCATCAGTGTCATCCCTGGATCGGTAATGCTGACACACACAGTACTTGAAGGATTTATAACAGAGTAGCAATCACACACTTATTACATCGAATGTCTCAAAAGAGAACTTATTACAATAAATATGGCTTAAGGCCATCTAATACGATAACAGCGGAAGGCTTGGAAGATAAAGTGAGTCCATCAACTCCAACGGCATCACTGAGTGAAAGACCACGACCTAAGGCTCCTTACTCGTCGTCTGAAAAGTCTGCAACATGATACGTTGCAGCCCGAAAACGGGTCAGCACATGGAATATGCTGGCAATGTAACACAAAAGAGTAATGAACAGAATAATGCTATCACTACATGCATATATGGCTGGTGGAGGCTGTATGGTTAATATGTTTTGCGAAAAGCCAATTTTTCCCTACTGCAAAGGAATATATTTTATTTAACTATCATGGTGGTTGTTAAACATTGAGAATGGTAAACCCCATCTCAATCCCAATTAAAAAGTAATCAATAACCCAATCAAATTTTATAATTAAGAGTGATGAGATCCACATGATAATCCAAGAACCAGATACTCAAGATGTCCATAACCGGGGACACGGCTAACCATGATTAGTTTGTACACTCTGCAGAGGTTTGTGCACTTTTCCCCACAAGACTCGATCTCCTCCGTTGATTTCTCGCACTACATGATGTTTGAGAAACGGATGACCGAGACACAGTCTTTCCGAAGAGGTCCCCTTAACCGATAGATAGGCCGGTACACCTACAATCCCCTACATCTGCTAGCCCATCATGGAAAGGTTTCCCACAACTTACTCAACTATGCCAGAGCCCATAATGGCATGTGGCTGCACACTGAAGTTTCTAGCATGAATAATCTTATGATCCCTTTGAGCCTGGGTGGCGGTCCATAGGAGAATCACACGGTACCCCGGGATTTCCAAAAAAATACAGGCAATCACTGGAATTCCCCAGGTGCCTCAATCCACCCAGATGTGTATTAAAGTTGCCACCTTAAGTTGAACCATTAAGTAAACAATCTCACATTTGTCATGAATACTCTCAAACCCAATCCACATCTACGAGCATAGCATAGCAATATAAGCAACGTAGAAGTAACTCCCAAGGTTTGATAATAAACAGGTGAATATGCACTACCTCATCTACTTCCCAAACCCACAATTTAATCCGATCCTAACCATGCAATTGTTTGAGGATTGATGTAATGCAATAAAACTGGGTAGTAAGAGGTATGATCAAAGTGTTACTTGCCTTGCTGATGATCCGCGAAACCTAGAGACTCGTAGTAGCACGCTTCGCACTCCGGGTACTCTATCGCAAACAAACAAGCATACAATAAGCAATCAAGCAAGGGCACGGGTAAAACTCAAATAAGAGATCTAACCAAAAAGTTCAACTTAAGAACTCCGGCTTGCAAAAAGAATCAAATCAAACGAAGCAACAAAACTCAAACGGCGAAAGAAACAAGCTTCATTTACTAATCTGGACTAAAGTCAAATTTTACAGTAGCAAAATCTTGGTTAAGTTGGTTAAACAGAAAGAGGGTTTCGAGATGAAACTCTAGGCGCTTGAATCGCCTGATTCCGATAAACGAGCGAAAAGTTATACTAAAACGAAAATCGGATCAGAAATCGCGATCGAAAATAATCGCGGAAAATCCGGGAAAAAGAAAAACTCACGAACAGGCTAACGAACAAACAGTCGCTGTCTGTGGTTAAATGGTGAAAATAGTTCGCTAAAACGAGCGAATGAACGGGCGTCCGCTATATAACTAAACCGAAAAAATGATCTAAAAAATTAAACCGCGGGTCAAAAAACGCACGGTTCTTCAAAAAACTGGCGGCGGCGGCGGCTACCTCCGGCAAGGCGGCGTGGGCGGCGGCGGCGGCGGGGCGGCTCCGGCGAGGCGGCGCGGGGCGTCAGGTCGGCGGCGAGGCGGCGCGGCAGCGCGAGGCGGCGGGGCGGCGGCTAGGGTTAGGGTTTGGCGGCGGTGGGATGCGGCGGCTCGGGCTGGGCTTATAAAGTCCCCCGGGCGGAGTCCCGCTCGGGAACGGCCCAGAGTCGGTTTGACTTTTTTTAATAATTCCGACGTGTAGAAAAAGAAAGAAAAGAAATACTAAACGGACTCCAAAAATCCGGAAATAAATTTTCCCCGTCCTCTAAAAAAGACAAACAAGGTGAACATTTATTTGGGACTAAAATGCAATTTTGAAAAACGCATATTTTTCCTAATTCAAATAAAATAGCGATAAAACTCCGAATAAAAATCTTATTTGATTTTAATATTAAATCTATGATATTTCTTTATTTTGAGGAAGTCATTTTATCCTCTCTCTTTGATATTTATAAAAGAAATATTTCAGAGAAAAATAATTAAAATCAAACGATCCTCTTTTCAAAATTCGAGAAAGACTCGAATATGAAAATAATGAAATCCTCAACTCTCTCCGTGGGTCCTTGAGTTGCGTAGAATTTCTAGGATCAACCAAACTGCAACAAAATATGATATGCAATGATGATCTAATGTGTAACATTCCAAATTGAAAATTTGGGATGTTACAAACCTACCCCCCTTAAGATGAATCTCGCCCTCGAGATTCAGGTTGGCTAGAGAATAGGTGAGAGTGATCCTTCCGTAGGTCTTCCTCTCGTTCCCAGGTGGCTTCATCTTTGGTATGGTGACTCCACTGAACTTTACAGAACTTGATTACTTTGTTGCGTGTGACACGGCTGGCAAAATCAAGAATCTTAACTGGCTTCTCCTCGAGGTCAAATCGCTATCCAACTATATCGCTTCCAGCGGCACTGTATCTCTCAGAGGTATATCAGCCATCTCTGCGTGGCACTTCTTCAACTGAAAAACGTGGAACACATCGTGAACTTCGGACAATCCTTCAGGCAATTCCAACTTGTAAGCAACTTCTCCCATACGTTCCAAAACTTTGTATGGTCCCACAAAACGTGGCACTAACTTTCCCTTAACTCTAAAGCGCTTTACTCCTCGAAGTGGAGATACACGAAGATACACTTTGTCTCCAACTTCGAAAACTGTCTCCTTGCATTTAGAATCCGCATAACTCTTCTGCCTGGACTGGGCTACCTTGAGTCTATCACGAATCAGCTTAACCTTCTCTTCAAACTCTTTAATCAAATCTGGTCCAAACAATAGTCGCTCTCCAACTTCGTCCCACAACAACGGTGTTTTGCACCTCCTTCCGTACAATTCTTCGAAAGGGGCGACCTTCAAACTGGCTTGATAGTTTTTGTTGTATGAGAACTCTGCATAAGGCAAATTATCATCCCAACTAGATCCATAGTCTAGCGCACAAGCTCTCAACATGTCCTCCAAAATCTGATTGACCCTTTCAGTCTGTCCATCTGTCTGCGGGTGAAACGCTGTACTGAACTCTAGCCTAGTTCCCAATGTTTCATGCAACTGATTCCAAAACTTTGAAGTAAATTGGGTTCCTCTATCTGATACAATGGTCCTCGGAACTCCATGCAGACATACGATCCTGGTCATGTATATCTTTGCCAACTTAGCACTGGTGTAAGTGGTCTTTACTGGGATGAAATGAGCTACTTTCGTCAAACGATCGACAACAACCCATATCGAGTCATAGCCTGAACGAGTCCTGGGTAATCCTGTGATAAAATCCCTAACTTATCCCACTTCCATTCAGGTATCGGCAATGGTTGTAGCAATCCTGCTGGCTTCTGATGCTCGGCTTTCACTCTCTGACATACATCACAAACTGCTACATACTCTCCAATATCCTTCTTCATTCCGTTCCACCAGAAACTATCCTTCAAATCCATATACATCTTGGTATTTCCTGGGTGAATCGAATATGGCGAATCATGGGCCTCTTGCAGAATCAACTTCCTGATCTCCTGATCATTTGGCACATATACGCGGTCCTCAAACCATAAGGTATCGTGCTCATCCTCACGAAATCCTTTAGCCTTTCCTTTAATCATTCTTTCCTTTATTTCGTCAATCTCCTTATCCGTCTTCTGAGCTTCTCTGATCTTATCCATCAAAGTAGACTGAATCTCCAATGCTACTACATAACCTCTCGAAACTATCTCCAAACATAGATCGCGAAGGTCTTCTGCCAACTCCTTGGGTAATTCTCCGGTCATGAGTGTATTGACATGACTTTTGCGGCTCCACGCATCGGCTACTACATTAGCCTTTCCGGGATGATAATGCAATCTCATATCATAATCCTTTATGAGCTCTAACCATCTTCTCTGCCTGAGATTCAACTCCTTTTGCGTGAAGATATATTTCCAACTCTTGTGATCCGTGTATACCTCACAATGGTTCCCGATGAGAAAATGTCTCCAAGTCTTCAACGCATGCACTACGGCGGCTAACTCCAAATCATGCGTCGCATAGTTTAACTCATGGGATTTAAGCTGTCGTGAGGCATGTGAAACAACTCTTCCCTCCTGCATAAGTACGGCTCCAAGTCCTCGACGAGAAGCATCGCAATATACTTCATAATCCTTGCGTTGATCTGGCAGAATCAACACTGGTGATGTAACCAAGCGTCTCTTCAACTCCTGAAAACTGGCCTCACATTCCTCAGTCCATTTGAATTTGGTGTCCTTCTTCAACAACTCCGTCATAGGCTTTGCAACCTTTGAGAAATTCTCAATGAACCTTCGGTAGTATCCTGCGAGTCCAAGAAAACTCCGAATCTCTCCAACTGTCATGGGTGATTCCCAATTTGTCACAGTGATAACCTTGGTGGGGTGTACTGCTATTCCTTCTCCGGATATAACATGTCCAAGGAATCCAACTTCGTTCAGCCAAAACTCACACTTGCTGAACTTGGCGTATAGCTGATGTTCTCTGAGCTTCCCAAGTACCAAACGTAAATGCTCTTTATGTTCTTCTTCATTCTTCGAGTAGACTAGAATATCATCAATGAACACCACAGAGAACTTATCCAAAAACTCCAAAAACTCTTTGTTCATCATGTTCATAAAATAGGCAGGTGCATTAGTCAGACCAAATGACATAACGGTATACTCATACTACCCGTACCTCGTCGTAAAAGTTGTCTTAGGTATGTCCTGCTCTCGAATCTTCAGCTGGTGATACCATGATCGCAGATCAATCTTGGAAAACACCTTAGCTCCTTGCAGCTGGTCAAACAAATCATAGATCATCAGCAGTGGGTACTTGTTTTTGATCGTCACCTCATTTAATCCTCGATAATCAACAACCATCCTCAACGATCCATCCTTCTTCTCCACTAGAAGTACTGGTGATCCCCAAGGTGATGAACTTGGGCAGATATATCCTTTATCCAGTAACTCCTTAATCTGCTTCTTAATTTCCTCCAAATCCTTTGCGGGCATTCTATACGGTCTCTTAGATATTGGCCCTGTGCCTGGCAAAAGCTCAATCAAAAACTCAATGTCTCTATCCGGTGGCATGCCTAGCAACTCTTCTGGAAATACATCCGGAAAATCCTTCACCACTGGTACTTCCTCCTGATAAGGAATTTACTGGAGTCCTATTCGGCACATGCTGAGATACATACTTGATCCTTCTTCCCTCTGGGGTGGTGAGTAAAATCGTCTTACTGGCGCAATCGATGTTTCCTCCATACATCGATAGCCAATCCATGCCCAGAATCACATCCAAACCTTGCGACTTCAATATTATCAGATCTGAGGGGAAAACATGCCTTCCTATGGTCAATGGCATCTGAAAACATCAATGGCTTGCCATATACTCTGCTCTGGGTGAGGTTACTAGCATGGGTGTCTTAAGAACTCTAGTGGGCAACTTATACTTATCCACAAATCCCCTTGATATGTATGAATGCGATGCACCAGTATCGAAAAGAACGAGTGCAGTAAATGACTTAACCAAAAACTTACCTATTACTGTATCTGGCTGAGCTTCAACCTCCTCCATGTTAACGTGGTTCACTTGTCCCTTGTTGAAAGGGTTGGGCTTCTTCCCAGAGCTTCCATTGCCGTTTCCATTCTTGGCTTCAGGACATTCATTGGCGTAATGTCCGGTCTTCTGGCACTTGTAGCAAGTAACGTGGCTTAGATCTTTCTTGGCGGGTGTTGCCGGGTTGGAACGGTTCTGTCCGCTGCTTGCTCCATTACCATTACTGTTCTTGGGGCCACTATGATTGTGCGAACTTCCTCCATTATGGGTGTGGCCTCCATGGTTATGAACAAGTCCTCCCGAGTTCGGGGTGTAACGGGGTCTCTGCTAGGCTCCAGAATTATACTTCCCTTGTCCATACTTCCTCTTATGGCTGTCAATCTGCTCCTGCTTCCCTTCAAGCATGAGAGCTCTATCTACCAACTCCTGGTAGTTATTGAAATTTGCCACCATCAACTGCAAACTCAGCTCATCATTCAGTCCTTTGCAGAAACTTCTCGTTCTTAGCTGCATCTGTAGCGACGTCATCTGGAGCATAACGTGCTAGCTTACTAAATTCATCCACATACTGGCCAACAGTGTGCCCTCCTTGGCGTAAGTTGCGAAACTCCCGCTTCTTCATGGCCATAGCTCCCGCTGATACATGGGCTGTGCGAAAAGCCTGCTGGAACTGGTCCCATGTCACAGTGTCAATGGGGTAAGTGACTATAAAATTTTCCCACCATGATGTTGCGGGTCCATCAAGCTGATATGCTGCTAAACGCACTCTCTCCGCATCTGTGCATCCTGCAGTGGTCAACTCCCTTTCAATCTTGCGGAGCCAATCATCTGCAATAATCGGCTCGGTGCTACTGGAGAACACCGGCGGATTCCCCTGGTTCTGATTCTGGACTAGTAACTGCATCAATGCATTCTGTTGCTGGATCAACTGAGTGAGCTCCGGTGGGAAACTAAATCCATTGTCGCGTCTAAGAGGCATCTGCTGTGTTTAGAAAAGATGAGAAAACAGAATAGAATGAGGTATAGAGGGAAAACACTACCCATATGCACATGAGACAAACACAAACATATCACTCAATCAATCAAACAAAGGGCATACAATCACTCTAGAACTATCGTTACAAAAGTGCTTGGACTATACTATATACATGGTGGAATACTACTACTGATATGGTGGTCGACTAGAAAAATTGCTCGGTCGAAGACTCCATGATATCTTCTCCAGCTTCATCAACATAGTCATCATCGCTATCGTCAGGATCCGAGTCGGTGTCGTCGATGATGATGTAGTTCTCCGGGCAAGTGGAATCGTCATCTACACCTCCTGGCGCTGGGTTTCCCAGGAAAACTCCTAGCTTCCTTGTCAGGTCGTCATTCTTCTCCACTAGTACGACAATCTCCTCCATATGATCTTTGCGTGTAGCCTTGAGTTCTTCCTCCAGCTCCGTGATCCTTATCATCGCCTTCTTCGAATCTGTCATGCCTGCGCACATCTGGTTCTCCTAGCGTCGAATGTGCTGGTTTAACTCCTGGAAGAAAAAGGCAATCGATCTATCCTTCCTGGTGCTGATCATCTCCCATTGCTCATCTCGGCGCCCACAAATCTGGTAGATAGTGTCCTTGAGATCATTATGGTAAACTTCTCCAATGCGTCCCATGGTAATGTGAGCTGCCATACTCTTTCCTAGGCTCCAGGTTGGTGCATCAAAAGAAAACTCTATGGGCTCAGTGACTGGCGTGAACGTCCTTCCTGGAACTTGAACTTGAATCATCCAACGCTCATCTTCTGGTAAATTGGCATTGTAGGTCCCGGTGAATCTTGGTATTCCAATGTTCATGTACCTAGTAACTTCCTTCAAGTGGCGTCCAAAAGGGGTGTCTTCATCTGGTTGCGTGAACTTGATCCTTGCATCTGCCATCCTAAAGAGTAGAAAATGGAGAGGAGTTAGAAATGAGAAGAGAGTAGTGATCTAGGGCTTTAGCTTAGTGGTCGTGTCCTACAGTCAGCGTGTGCTCTGATACCATCTTTGTAGCGACCAGACCTCAAACAGTCTGATCTCTGTGCATAAGTGTCATCCCTGGATCGGTAATGCTAACACACACAATACTTGAAGGATTTATAACAGAGTAGCAATCACACACTTATTACACCGAATGTCTCAAAAGAGAACTTATTACAATAAATATGGCTTAAGGTCATCTAATACGATAACAGCGGAAGGCTTGGAAGATAAAGTGAGTCCATCAACTCCAACGACATCACTGAGTGAAAGACCACGACCTAAGGTTCCTTACTCGTCGTCTGAAAAGTCTGCAACATGATACGTTGCAGCCCGAAAACGGGTCAGCACATGGAATATGCTGGCAATGTAACACAAAAGAGTAATGAACAGAATAATGCTATCACTATATGCATATATGGCTGGTGGAGGCTGTATGGTTAATATGTTTTGCGAAAAGCCAATTTTTCCCTACTGCAAAGGAATAAATTTTATTTAACTATCATGATGGTTGTTAAACATTGAGAATGGTAAACCCCATCTCAATCCCAATTAAAAAGTAATCAATAACCCAATCAAATTTTATAATTAAGAGTGATGAGATCCACACGATAATCCAAGAACCAGATACTCAAGATGTCCATAACCGGGGACACGGCTAACCATGATTAGTTTGTACACTCTGCAGAGGTTTGTGCACTTTTCCCCACAAGACTCGATCTCCTCCGTTGAATTTCTCGCACTGCATGATGTTTGAGAAATGGATGACCGAGACACAGTCTTTCCGAAGAGGTCCCCTTAACCGATAGATAGGCCGGTACACCTACAATCCCCTACATCTGCTAGCCCATCATGGAAAGGTTTCCCACAACTTACTCAACTATGCCAGAGCCCATAATGGCATGTGGCTGCACACGGAAGTTTCTAGGATGAATAATCTTATGATCCCTTTGAGCCTGGGTGGCAGTCCATAGGAGATTCACACGGTACCCCGGGATTTCCAAAAAAAATACAGGCAATCACTGGAATTCCCCAGGTGCCTCAATCCACCCAGACGTGTACTAAAGTTGCCACCTTAAGTTGAACCATTAAGTAAACAATCTCACATCTGTCATGAATACTCTCAAACCCAATCCAGGTCTACGAGCATAGGATCGCAATATAAGCAACGTAGAAGTAACTCCCAAGGTTTGATAATAAACAGGTGAATAGGCACTACCTCATCTACTTCCCAAACCCACAATTTAATCCGATCCTAACCTTGCAATTGTTTGAGGATTGATCTAATGCAATAAAACTGGGTAGTAAGAGGTATGATCAAAGTGTTACTTGCCTTGCTGATGATCCGCGAAACCTAGAGACTCGTAGTAGCACGCTTCGCACTCCGGGTACTCTATCGCAAACAAACAAGCATACAATAAGCAATCAAGCAAGGGCACGGGTAAAACTCAAATAAGAGATCTAACCAGAAAGTTCAACTTAAGAACTCCGGCTTGCAAAAAGAATCAAATCAAACGAAGCAACAAAACTCAAACGGCGAAAGAAACAAGCTTTGTTTACTAATCTGGACCAAAGTCAAAATTTACAGTAGCAAAATCTTGTTTAAGTTGGTTAAACAAAAAGAGGGTTTCGAGACGAAACTCTAGGCCCTTGAATCGCCTGATTCCGATAAACGAGCGAAAAGTTATACTAAAACGAAAATCGGATCAGAAATCGCGATCGAAAATAATCGCGGAAAATCCGGGAAAAAGAAAAACTGACGAACAGGCTAACGAACGAAGGTTCATTGTCTGCGGTTAAACGGTGAAAACCGTGCGCTAAAACGAACGAACGAAGGAATGGGCGTTTGCTATATAACTAAACCGAAATAAATAAATAAACCGATCTAAAAATAAACCGCGGGTCTAAAAAAACGCACGGTTCTCCGAAAAACCCGGCGGCGGCGGCTACCTCCTGCAAGGCGGCGCGGGCGGCGGCGGCGGGGCGGCTCCGGCGAGGCGGCGCGGGGCGGCGGGGCGGCGCGGCGTCGGCGGCGAGGCGGTGCAGCGGCGCGAGGCGGTGGGGCGGCGACTAGGGTTAGGGTTTGGCGGCGGTGGGCTGCGGCGGCTCGGGCTGGGCTTATAAAGGCTCCCCAGGCGGAGTCCCGCTCGGGTACGGCCCGGAGTCGGTTTGACTTTTTTTTTAAATAATTTCGACGTGCAGAAAGAGAAAGAAAAGAAATACTAAACGGACTCCAAAAATCTCGAAATAAATTTTCCCCATCCTCTAAAAATAAGCTAGACAAGGTGAACATTTATTTGGGCCTAAAATGCAATTTTAAAAAATGCATATTTTTCCTAATTCAAATAAAATAGCGATAAAACTCGGAATAAAAATCTTATTTGATTTTAATATTAAATCTTTGATTTTTTTTGAAGAAGTCATTTTATCCTCTCTCTTTGATATTTATAAAAGAAATATTTCAGAGAAAAATAATTAAAATCAAACGATCCTCTTATCAAAATTCGAGAAAGACTCGAATATGAAAATAATGAAATCCCCAACTCTCTCCTTAGGTCCTTGAGTTGCGTAGAATTTCTAGGATCGACCAAAATGCAATAAAATATGATATGCAATGATGATCTAATGTATAACATTCCAAATTGAAAATTTGGGATGTTACACCTTCCCTCATTCATCCTTTTCTCCCACAAGATAAAATACTCATACAAATGCATCTTCATGTTCCGTGCAACGCATGGGCATCTTGCTAGCTGTTGAAAAAGCCCATGTGTGTGTGAGAGAGAGGGAGAGAGGAGGAGGATGGAGTGCATGTGTGACAAAGACACAAAGAGTGTGTGTGCGAGAGGTATCAGCTTCAAATGAGGCGATAGTGTGTGTGTGTGCACGATCGAGAGGGCGTGTCTCAAGAAGGGAAGAAAAATATACATAGATACAAGGAGCGTGAGAGAGACATGTATGCGATAGTGGAAGCAAGAGTGTGCGGGTGTACAAACCTATCTGGAGGCTAGTCAATCAATGTTTGTGAGGGAAATAGGAGTCGGGGGTGCAAAAGCGAGAGTTTTGTGTGTGTGTGTGTGTGTGTGTGTGTGTGTGTGAGATGGTAGTCGGGAAGGGGAGTGGAAGCAGGAGTTGTGTGTGTGTGTGTGAGAGAGAGAGAGAGAGAGAGAGAGAAAGGGGGGAGAGTTTGTCTGATCGGTAAACAAATGAACAATGTCAGATTTATAACTGAGATGAAGACAGAAAGGAGACCGCAATGAATGTTGTGTGTGCGGGAGAGAGTAATTTTAGTGGTAGGAGTCATATCTAGATAGATATAGGGTGCGTGAGAGAACCCTAGAGAGAAAGACAAAGTGAAAGACGAGTGAGAGTGTGTGTGTGGCGGTGAAAAAGAAATCTTAGGTACCTAATGATACCAGAGAAAGATAGAGACATGAGAGATAATGAAAACCGTGTAATGTATAATGATAGGGAGAGTGTCACACTTCTCAAGGGAGACGTCGAGAGACCATGTTTGTGAAAATAGGAGAAACATGAAGTGAGCGTGCGGGTGAGCTGGAGAAAAGAGAGTGATAGCTACATGAAGGAGCATGCGAGAGAGATGGGCATGAAAGGAGATTCAAATATTTAGTTGCGTGTATAGAAAATGTCTACATAAAAGGGATTCAAACATTTGAATTCGAGATGATGATACATGTAATTCATACTCGAACCAAAATTGATCTATCAAACATGCATACTCATATGAATTCACGCGCATCTATGTTATTTAATATGTAGATATTACTGATCCATACATTTTAGTAGAACATAATTTGGTTTAAAATTTTTGAATTCAACCTTATGATTTTCAGATCATTGTATTTGTAAATCATATTATATATATAAAGGAGCAGAATTCTTTGTTGTGCTTTTGAAAGTATATATAAAAAAATGATGTATATAGAATTTTATTCCAATCGAAAATGGATCCTGCCCGAACAAAAATAGAATACAAAATGGATTGGAATTGAGTTGGCATGGTAAACGTGCAAGCTTTTTCTCAAAAAATTGAACGAAGTGGCCAAACTCACAGTAACTGCCCGAAACCAAAATATGGGAGATGGAAATTACTGCCTGTCCCTGACATGCAACACATGTCGGCTCGATTTCATTAGGTCTTGATAGGTGCAGGTTTGTAATTTCACTCAAACGTGACATAACCGCCTCTCACCCGGATTCATACACGGTGGGCGCCAATACACAGTGTCTCCTCGGCCGAAATCGCCTCCCTTCCCGATTCATACACGATGGGCGCCAAAACAAACTCTCGTTGGTCGAAATCTCCGTCGGCAAATATTCAGTGTATGCGAGATTACCGTCCTATCCCCAACCGACTAATATTGCTGTGATGTAGGAAATTTTAAACGGGGGCTAAGTTTGTAAATTTCCTCGCATTTGAGACAAGCGCGCCCTGAAGACATGGTTCCCCCCTTCCTCTCTCCCTCCATTTCCCCATTCGTACTCCGTGGGCGCCAAAACACCCTCTCCACCCCAGCCTCCTCCGTCCGCCACCCCATCCAGCGCCGTCCTCCTCCACCATGCCGAGCTGATACCCCGATGCCGTCGTCCATTACAAGAGATCGACCTCTCTCATCCACGGCTTCGGACCAGGATCCTTGCATCCCGTCCTCTCGCTTCATCCCCGCCATCGTCCACCTTGCCGGTGCCGCTCCTACGACCGTCTCGTCCACCGCGCCAGGATATTTCCCCCGCTGCCATCGTCTACCCTCCTAGATCTGCTTCCACGCTGCCGACAGCCATCACTACCGCAGCACCATCAAATTCTCAGCAGATGCATACATGGCGCCGCACCAGAGGCGGTACTCTTTCATATCTGCTCAACTTATTTATCGCAGCAAGAAAATAGATCACCACTGCTTTACTGTGATTTCTTGTCCATCACTTAGGATCTTACTTGTTAGTTGAAACAAACATTGGTTGTGAAGTTGCCTTTGTTCGGTTTGCACCTTTAGATCCGCCATGGCACGCTCAACACTATACTCTCAATGCTTATGGTTTTCCCCTAAATGACAATAGACTAAATTTCAAAATTGGGTCAGTCGATTTTTGAGAGCTCACCGGAGTTCGCCGGAGGGAAGGAAGGGGCTCAGGTGGGGACAATGGTTGTGGGGGGCGGTGGCCTGGCGGTGGAGGGGCCTCGCCGAATGAAGAAAACTCGACGCGGGTGGGCGGGGTGGGGTGGCGGAGGAACACAGGCGGTGGGGGGGTTCAGGGGAGGGCGGGGGGTCGGGGCCGGTGGTTCGGCTGGCGGCCTGTGCGGTGTTCTGTAGGGGAAGAGTCAGAGACGAGGAAGAAGGGTTAGGAGACGTAGGATCTTCATCCAACCGCCTGAAATGGTCGACTGACCCAAATGACGAAAGTCAAGCGACTTGCATGCAGACATTCCTTTATATTCAGTACCATCATCGTAGCTGCTTAGCACTGCTCCTCAATCCATCAAGCTAAATAATGTGCCACTCATAATTCCAAACTTGTTGCTCAAATACGAATCTTATATGATGCTGATATTACTAAAACAGATAATGTTTAATTGGTCAGCTAATGTTCCTACTTTACTTTCGAAAAGCACGTGCACCACATATAGAGAGACATCAGGGAGTTGCATTCTTAATGCGCTCTGGTTCATCATGTGTGGGCACTGCGCAACGAACATTTTATTATCCAAAATCTTGCTTGCTCTTCTTTAGCATGTTCCTCTTCTGTTCTTCTTTAATAAGTACTCTCTCCGTTCCTAAATACAAGTCTTTGTATAGATTCCACCATGGACTACATATGGAGCAAAATGAGTGAATCTACACTCTAAAATGTATCTGTATACATCTGTATGTGATCCATAGTGGAAATCTCTACAAAGACTTATATTTTGGAACGGAGGGAGTATGATAGTAGTACAATATGTTCCTTGTAGTGAAGAGGAGCAGGGACATTTGCAGTGTAGAGGTCTATACGGTCGGTTGTGATGGACACTTTCAACTCTTCGGGCCTCTTTGATTCGTAGGATTTTGTAAACATAGGAATAGGAATTGTAGTGGCCTGCCCACTTGAATCCTATAAGATTAGCAAGGAAATGCGGGGAGTTGTGTCGCCTTTGAGAGTTACACTGATATTAACAGTACCGCACCTTCAGTTGAAGAGAGTTGGTACCCGAAGCCTTTCTAGCCGTACCGGCAATAGTAGCCCATATTTTCCAGCAAGTTCCACTTTCCTGATTTTACTTGTGATGCTTACGGTTTTCCTGTTATATCTACACTATAATCTGTGTAGCTGCTTTGTGTCGCACTAGCAGCAGTCCACTCTTCAAGCTAAACAACACACCAATCATAAGTCCAAAGCTTACTTCTTCAAATACGAATTGTGATATGATACTGATATTAGTTAACAGACACACATTTAATTGGTCAGCTAATGCTCCCACTTGATTTTCCAAATGCATGTGGCCACATATAGAGAGACAACATGGAATTGCATTTCTTTTGGGCGCTGTGATTCATCATGAGTGGGCAACCAACATTGTATGCAAAGAAGCGGAACCTCAAGAATATGCTTCCTCTTCTGTTCTTTAACATGTTCCTCTTTTGTTATTCTGTATTTAGTACGTAAAGTATGTTCCTTGTCAGGAAGGGGAGCAGGGACATCTACAGTCAACAGCTGATAGAGCTGGCCAGTACGTGATCGATAGGCTTTCAATTAGTAACGGCAATACAACACAGTATTTTCCAGCCAGTTCCACTTTCCTGATTTATATATCCTGGTTATGGTGTACCCCTTTTATGTACACTACGATCTGCCTAGTTGTTGTGTGCTCTTGTTATCATGGTTTGGCAATAAACTCTCTATACAGTATATTATGAACCAAACATCTGCCAACTATCCTTACTTCTGAAGCCTATTTTTTTGTGTACTTGTGCCAGATTATATTAATGCATGCACCATATTACATCACACATGGACTCTCTCATCAGAATCCAGTGATAGCACACAAGGGTTTACAGGGAACCCCTATATTAGAATATCCTCTGCATTACAAAGATAATCTCACTACTATTTATGTTTTCATGCTTCTCGGATATTGTACGTAATCACAACGAATATCAGAATGCACGCATCAGAAGAATATTGTGGAACACTACAACGAATAACAAAATTGGCACCAAGGCATTGAGTGCCATTCTGGATGCAATGAAACTCATATGCTCCGTCGCTCCCCACCTGCAGATTCTTGTTCAGAATATGATCTAATGACTATTCTGACCTCGAGGAGTCGAAGGCAGATGGCCTGTCCTGTTCACCCATCAACGTGCCTGTTCTAATTTGGCAAGGTTTTATTGATTTCGCGTATCTTGCATAAGGTGTCTTGCATTTCTTCTACTTTGTTTAACCGCCATCTGCTTAGTTTACTCATCATATATGTCAAGATGCCATGCCCATCCACTATCAATACATATTCCATCTGTCATCATACCATGTTTTTCCACTCAAATGTTGTTCTTGTGCATCAGACATCAAAAAGGAAGAGGGTGATTGCCGAACTTGAAGGAGCACTAGCAAAGTCCTTGAAAAACATGGTGGTGCCGGAGAAATCAGACAGCACATCCCTTATATTGGCTCTACAACCAGTGACACAAAACATAGGACCGACTCCAGCAGACTGTACCCATACTTCACTGGGCACACCACTAGCCCCACCACACAGGACCTGCACTCCAGCAAAAGTTATGCTGATTTCAGTTGCCATAGCACGAGTCGTACAACAGAAAAATCCCACTCCAGCAAAAAGTACAGCAAGTCCACCGGCCGAAGACTCCCATCTGCAGAGACGGCCAATTCCTGCAGATTGGAACCTCATTCCAGTTATCCCCAGTTTAAAAGACAATCCTTTCAATGTTGTTAGGGACTAAGTGCATATATTCCCATCATGGGAAGATTATGGCGAAGACAAACACCATTTTCACATCTTCATGTCCTACTTACGTGTAGTGCTATTATTCATGGTGATTATTTTCCTGTTTTCTGCTGATTGAACACATCAATAATTTACATTACATTGTTGTAAGTAGGCGAGGGTCAATCTAGATAGTCATGACAAGCAAAGCTTGCTTGCACTTTTCAAGGAAGCATTGCAGCAGTATCGGTGTTACCTGAGGAAATCACACTTTGGCAAGTCTATAAACGAATTTCCGGTGAAGTCTCATGTGCTCAATTTAGAAGACATTGAATGGAAAAACCTTGTTATGCAATGGTCTCGTTCCTAGGATGAGGTACTGTTTATGATATCACATGATACTTTGAACTTCTACTTTTCCGCATGTGCCTTACGGATCTCTTTTGCAGGAAATCTGCTCGAAAAAGAATTCCGGTTTGAAAAGGATGACAGGATATCGCAAATATGCTGCCCGCTGCTTTGCTCTTGTTAGTACCTGTTGTCCTGTATCACTGTACTTGCATTCATACTTGGTTCATTATGTGACAGCAGTATGCATGATAGCTTGCCTATCAATTGTTCGCTCCAAATTATCTTATTTGTATGAATGGTTATATTAGTGTAGAATATATCCAATTCCAATGAAAAAGTTTAGCTCTGCATTGTTCTTGTAAGTACCTGATGTCCTTTATCAGTGTACTTATATTGACAGCTAATTGTTCATGTACCATCACTCCGCAGCTTATTTTCCTTTGCCCTCCATTTTCTACACATCAGATCTATATTTTCTCTTACCATAAGGTTGGATAACACCGATGGTACTGAAGAAGTTTAGCTCTGCATTGCTCTTGGCTGTACCTTTTGCCTGTATCGTTGTACTTACATTTATAGCTACTTGGTTATGTAGCATGACTCTTCATCTTATCTTAAATATTCTCCATTTTTCATATTATCACATCTATATTTACTCTTAAAAAATGTAGAATAAAGGCAATGCTTATGAAGAAGATTCTGTGGTAAACTTCTTGAATTGCCCCCCCCCATCAGCATGGACAAGGTCTTCACCACTAGTGTAAGTTTGTCCTTCACAAGCCTTCAAACTTTGTTGTGTATATTTGGTTAGGCATGACTGCAATAGTTGTTTATTTTTGTTGTTTGCATCAAATTGCATGTTTAAAGTTTATTATGTAAATTATAAACAAAAGTTTGTCCTTCTCAATTTAAGTTTTCAGTTGTACAACCAAGTTCCTTCTTCATACCATGTAAATTAAACTATACAGAGCAAGTGATCTTCTTTTGCACTGCATGTATGCTTCTGTTCTTGATCCGTAATCCAGTGGTGTGGTGAACGTACCCACTACAGCACTATGTCATATTCTGCAATGTCTTAACTATGAACAATGTCATATCATTCTACTATTATTTAAACCGTCTCTTTATTTGCCAATCTGGAATGGGATAAATTGACAGCACACTAACCATTGATACTTATGAGTTCTTCATCTGTAATCCAGTGGTGTCGTGAAGCTACCAACTCCTTCACAATGTCATTTCCTGCCATGTCTTAACCTAAACAATGCCATATTGTGTAATGCTATTTTAAATTGTGTCACTTTATTCGTCAATAAGAAATGTGATGAATTGTTAGCACTGATACTTATATGTGCAAAACCTGTCATATGTCTACTTGTTTCTCTTTCAGAGTGACGAGGATATAAGCGTCAAACAAGCGCAGTCTCATCAACTTGCTCAGCTACTTGCACTGCAGCTCCCGAGCAAGGCTAACCTTTCTTGAACTCTATTGAAGTGCTATCGGTTTTGTATATTATTTTGTCGGCGTATTTATTTGCACTGGTGGCGATCTTTGATGCCCAGTGTATGTAATTTGCTGTCTGCTTGTGCTTTATTATCATAGTGGCGAACTTTGATGCCCAGTGGATGTAATATGCCGTAATTTCTTTATTGTATAGTCTAGGTTTTTTCTTATTCATGATGCTGCAGTTATTTTACTATATATATATCATGTCTTCGCTCCATGAAAAGTAAACCGGCCAACCATAAAATTACGGTACATAATCGGGCCGTCATGCAAATCACTATGTATGGGCCATATCATGGGCCCAGTCATCTTGGTTCATTAACAAGCCTAAATGTAAACCGCCGGCCCTATTTTCGCAAGAAAATTCAATGGTCTTTTAGTAGGCTGAAAAGTAGGTTGGGCCTGAAACGTATCGAACAGCTCACGGGCCATTAACAGGCCAAAATTGTCTCGGTCCTTGTTTGGCCCAATCAGATTATTGGCTGTGAGCAGGCCGGATGCAAAGCGGGCCATAGTTAGGCCCAACTATATGATGGGCTTTTAACATGCCGAAATAAATATAGGGCCGAAATGTTAAACGGGCCTTTAATAGGCCGAAACTAATATCAACCCATATTACTAAATGGGCCTTTAGCAAATAGAAATCCTAACAGGGCCTCAAGTGGGCCCAAAAGCACAGCGTCCAGTTAACGGGTCGAATCTGATATGGGCCATAATTTAGCCCAAAAGCTCTCAAAGGGCCGGATCTAATATGGGCCATAATATGGCCCAGAATGTCGTAGGCTATTAATGGGCCGGATCTCATATGGGCTCTTATTAGGGCCAGAACGTGGCTGGCTGTTAATGGACCGGATCAAATATGGGCCGGCATTTGGCCCAAAACATGGCGGCCTATTAACGGGCCGGCCAGCTAGTGTCTTCAAAATCTTGTGGGCCTTTAGCTGGGCCGGCCCATTATGGTCTGCAAAATCTTGTGGGCGTTTAGCTGAGCGGGCCCATTATGGTCTAAAAGATCTTGTGGGCCTTTAGTTGGGCCGGCCCATTTAATCTTTATGGGCCACTTTTGGATCGGTCCACGTGTCAACATATCATAGGCGCATCTCGCCCATTGGATGAGTGACATCTGTGCCAACGCGGAGCTGACACGTGGTTCTGTCGGCCAATGAGAATTTTACACGTGGAAGATCGGCATTGGTCGTGGCTGTTAGCGGGTTATCGAATCCAAAACCGGACTCGATAGCTTAACGGCGACCCATTACGGTGGATGCCATGTGTCAGTTACCCTTGACAAAAGCACTTCCATGACGCCCATTTATCGTCATGGAAGTGGACACTTCCGTGATGATAATTTTGGTAATGTCATGGAACACTTCTACGACAGCATAGGTATGACTATCTTGATTCTGTCATAAAATCATCATGGATGTACATGCATGACAGAAAACATGACCTACTGTGACAAACACATATCATCACGGAAGTGCATTTTTTTGTAGTGAAGCCATCTACCTACTTGTCCAATAGTACCATCCCTCCCAGTCGTGTTGAGAGGCTCGCAGTAAGATCCGGAGTTTTGCTACCACCAGGGGACTTGGACGAACCCCCGCTTGAAGCGCCACCCACTAGCTCACCGGCGTAGCCACCTGCTTCGGCTTTGGGAATGCCATCAACTTCGGATCAGATGTCGCTGAAGCGCCATCCTTCTCTGCCATAGTACTGCCCCTGATGGAAAGGCGGACACTCACCTGCCCTCAGCCAAGGATGTGCAGTCGCCGCAAGGAACTGCACCACCCACAGAAAGAAAACCCTAATTATGCTAGCGTAGCAGCACAATCGCCTCGCAATTGTCCGCTACCGCGTCCAAGTTTTTCCCGTGGTGGACCCTCCGAGAGATGAAAACAAGGAATCCTATAAATGTGACACAATATACTAATACTTCATCTAGCTGTTCTTCCATGTTCACATCATGTATGTTTTCTCCATCTTCCAGTCATGTTCAATTCTTTCTTTACTAAATGGCCCCTTACGCCAATTGGCGCAGAGATAAATTGCAGCTTGGAAGTTAAGCGAACTACGTGAAACATAAAATGAAAGTCAAGTGAGCTATTTTGCTATTTTAAGAGACCAAGTGCAGCCATGGACGCAAAGACCAACTGGAGGCAAGAAGAGAAGCAATTTATACAACCAGATTTTTTGTTAACTATTTCAAGGATGTTTGTCGTGAACGGATTGCAAGCCTTTGAAGCTAACAACCTTTATCACGTGTGGTATCAGACCCGGGTCCCTCATCTCGCTTTCATCTCTGGCAACGTGATCCACTTTCACTCATGATATTCGTCATGGGCATCGACACCCAACAGCCAGGTCAATAAAAAGGTTGGTCACACCCCACTACGGTACATGGCCTAAACCATTAGAACCAAGGACTCATATTCGAAAAAGTCAGGCAATTTGGTACCTGCCGGGAAGACATGACATTAGAAAGTATGCCATCTAAGTAAGGCATCAATGTCAGGTTTTGTGGTGAGCGGAGAGCAGCGCGGAATAACAAAGGAAATGAACCCCAACGTCGGTCCTTCGAGGCTCGCCCCTTTGCGCCGGGTCCACTGCACGTATGGGTCCAATGCAACCGAGAAATCAGTTAAGTCCGAACCTCCCTAGTTGTCGGTATTTATTGCCCATGGATCCGGAACCAGATCCTTTGCCTTGCTTTGATGACGTGTGGCATTTTGAGGGGCTTAGCTGTCCGGATTTGTTTGCATATAGACGGGTTGCCACGTCACATGCCCAGGAGCTGCAGAGCTTTTACCCTGGCTTTGGCTGCCCTGATCCTTGCCGACACCGTCGTGCCCTCTAGCCTGAATTCATCCAATCTGATTCCAACCGCTGTCGGTCATCGTCTTCCTCGTTGATCCCGACCACCCCAACTTGCCATGTTTGCTCTGTTGGATGCATGCTCGTTGGAACAAGGCCTCCCGCACGCCCAATGGATGCCGGAGGCGTGATTCTGATGCATGCTGCCATCCCTGTTTGTCGCAGGAGCTCTGTCGCCAGCGCGCTACCGCCCTCAGTCGCTGCAATGTGGACCCAGGAGGTCAGGCCGGTTAACCAGCCCTAATGGCCCACTGCCATGTGGGCCCCTCCCACTACGTTAACTATAATTAGTTAAGTCAATTAAAACCCCCTTGTGTCACTGACAGCTGGGGCGCACACCATATTTAAACCTAATTAGTTTAGTTTAAACACTTTTTAACTAGAAGTGTATGACATGTGGGTCCCAGCAGACCCATTGACCAGTCAACCAGACCCCACCAGTCAGCCACACATGCACCTATGTGGGTACACTCCCTGTGTACCCATAGCAATTATATTTATTATAATTTTGAATTAAAATAAATCCAGAAAATTCAGATTTTTTTTGAAAAATCATACAAAATAATCTATAACTTAGATGAAAATAATTTATGTATGAAAGTTGATTAGAAAAATATGAAGAATCTGAATATGCCATGCACATACCTGGCACACCCCTCTAACATAATGATCATTGACAATTTGCACCTGGATCAGTATACCGAATAATACCTGAAGCTGGGAAAATATTACCAGATATTTTCCCTCTTCTTTTAAAATGTTTAGTGATGCATTAGAGCATATCATCAACACATATTGCCATGGCATGCATCTGTGTCGCATTTGTATGCCCGTTATTTATCTGTTCCCCCCTCTCCTCTAATATTTCAGTAGACTCCAAGACTTCCGCTGCCCCCGAGTATGACTACGTCGTCGACGACCCGTCCTTCTCAACAGAGCTTATAGGCAAGCAAATCCCCCTTGATCATTCCGATATCGCCTATTCTTTCCCTCTACTTCTGGCATTAGAGAGTGGTTTCAGTTGATGCTTTATCGGTAGATCCTATTCTATGGCATAGCCTACTTTTGTTAAACTGTTGTTGATACTTTACCTGCAATCCTACTATGCTTAGTATAGGTATGCTAGAGTCCCAGCAGTGGCCCTACACCTTTGTCTGTGTGCCATGCTATATTATCGAGCCGTGATCTCCTCAGGGTGAATCTCCTCGGGGCGATGATCATGAATATACTTATACTATTACACTAACATGATACATTGAAGTCGGGTCGGATCATAGAGTACCCATGAGTGATTTACTATGGCGAAATGACAGGGCAGGCGGAGACCACCTAGGAGAGAGGTGGGCCTAGGCCTTGGTCGGTGTCCGCGGTTATTTGATAATAACACGTTTAACGAGATTTGGGTATTTGATCTGAGACTGCCACTGACATATACGCACTAACCGCCGCACGGAATAATGGTATATGGAGCCCTCGGTGTCGTACGTTCCTCCCAAAAGCTCTATCAGATGTCAGAGTTGAGCGCATGCGCTCGGGTGATGCAGTAACTACCTGCTTTGTATGAAGAGGTGGGCATGTTCCCGGTCGTCCATGCAACATGCAAGAGTGATTAGGGTGATTGGCCCATGATCCCATCGCGCTTAGGATGTACACCTGTGTGTTGACCTCTTCGGAGAGCCTAGGTAGGACTACGGCGTGTCAATTATCCGAGGTCAGGCACTACCCAGAAAAGTGTGTCCGGCCAGAGGTAATCGAGTGTATCAAGAAATGTGGTGTACCCTTGCAGGGAAGTTAAACTATTCAAATAGTCGTGTCCACGCTAACAGGACGACTTGGGGTTGTATCCCGACCTCTTACAACTAAAACCGGATACTTGATAAAACACTCCCAGATACAATCAGAGATACCCAGATATCGCTTTCTCATAGGGAGCCAAGGAGAGGATCTCCGGGCAGGATTATTTTTATATGTATGTACAAGATGATACCATATACGCTCCTATCTTTTATTGATGGAAGATGTAGTCTTTGATAGGATGAGCTTCTCCCCCTTATTCTGGTATTTCTACAGTTTAGTCCACAGATATTACCCCATCCTTTGATATCGACGCATATCTAGTACAGATCTGATGTAAGTCTTGCGAGTACTTTAGATGAGCACTCACCGTTGCTTTGCTACCCTTTTCATTCGACCCGGTTGCTGCAATTGGTAGCACCACAGATGCAGGTTACCCCGACAGTGCTTACTACGTGGAGACCGATGACCAGGAGTAGTCCGGGGGTCCCAGGCAGGAGGCATTGCCTTTCGATCTAGTGTTGTTGTTTTGCTCATCCTTCTTAAGTCAAAACTTGTCTAACCATGTCTGTATGCAAATAATATTTGCTTTCATGACTGATGTATTATGGGTCCTCATGGCCCTGGCTTGTAATATAAAGATTTATGTTTAAATTTGTGTCGTAGAATTGTGTTGTGATATTGACGTGAGTCAAAGTTCATGATCGTGCATGATGCATGTATGGTCAGTGCATAATTGTAAATGGGGGCGTCACATCCCTTCTCCTAATTCTCTTAACCGCACTTTTCAACAGGATCTTAATTGTGCCATCGACCTCATCTCCCGGTCCAGTGAATCATCATTTGAGGTACCCTTCCTTGAGGTTCTTGACAACCATCATCCTAATTTGTCACGCTCATGTCCCATCAGTGGAGCATGAAGTTCCATCAAAGGACCATACGAAAACGTCCGTTTCTAAGCTAACATCCACTTTCCAAACTGCACTCTCTTAGCATGCCATATTCTAGCTCCGCTTTCCTTACGCCCTTATCCCATGATACCACCATCACTGCAGAAAAATGCAGTTTCTCATACTTCACTTGAAGTCAGCGATGCCCTTCTCCATCCACTATTAATGACACAAAGCAAGTCAGTGCCTTCGCCAAAAGAACACAAAGTCAAAACTTGAAATGATCCCTTTGTACAATAGATTTGGTCTCCTCTGAAACTCCCCAACCATGCCAGCCTAACTGGGTAACTGATCGACCACTTATTGCTTCCGATACAGTTTGGGATCTTGTGAATCTGAGCCCAAAAATATAATCCGTCTAGTACAATCAACATCGAGTCTGCTCTGCCATCGTAGTCCTCCATTAGCGCACCTAAACCTCTAAACAACCTCCCCCCATGTGAACCAACTTATTACAAAACAATGAATCTTTTTTTGCGGGTGAAACGAGTATATATTAATTAAGTAATGTCATTACACTCGTTTTCACAAAACGTACGTAAATCATCTGGCCCTGAGTGAAACTGGATAGAAGTGCATTCAGAGATTCATCCCATCTGCGCCATGCAATGTGCAGCAGCATTGCATGATCTCCCAGCATGCAAGAATTTTTGTCGCCGGATGCCAGGTAGAAGGCTTTTCAACTCCTGTACTAGACCAGCAACGGGTGATCTATTAGTGTCAGTATCGTTCAGCTGCTCAACCCCTTCCTTGCAGTCCATCTCAATGATGAGATTCTTGTCTGTGTGTGCAAACGCTAGGCTCGTTCCCTCAAGGCAAGCAGTCAGCTCTGCTTCTATTAGTGAGAAGCACGAGCATAGGTAACGGCACGAAGAGAAAGTGATTGCTCATGTGTCATCTCTCAGCACCATTCCGGCCCGTCCCGTGGTCTCGCCATGGATGAAGGACCCATCCACGTTTAGCTTTGCCCATCCAGGCCGGGGCTTCTCCCATTGGACCACCATTGTTTCTGCTTACTTCATGGCCTTGGGTCGATAAGTTGCTTGCTGAATCACCATCTTGCCCTTCGCTATATCTCCCTTGGGTGTTATTTGATATATAGAAGAGTCTTGATGTAGCCATTGAGGAAGCGCATTGACACCTGTACTTGTGGTGTAGGCTTGTGATGCGTGATCTCATTCTGACAATGCCATGCGCTCCAGAATATCATCAAGATGAGGATCCGCCGAGTCTCGCAGCTGGCTAGAAGGTGCAGGAGCCACTCTATTCCGGTGTTATAAATCTCCTCTCGGGAAGGTATAGGCCATGAATCCCTCATGCCGTCCCATAGAGCACCTGCCATTGGACATCTGCGGACGGCGTGGAAAGTATCCTCCCGTTCAATGCCAAAAATAACACGTATGTCAGTTTTTCAATAGTTATACTCTTTTTATTTTCCATTGTCGCAAGAGTGTCCGTAGTCAATCGCCAACCAAATATTCGTACCTTTGGGGGAGCAGGGCACCCCCACAATGCCTTCCAGACAGCACGGTTGTCGTTCGATGCCCTCCTCGTGGCGCACATCGACGTGCAAAGTTTCTCCTCCAGGTCGAGCTTGTAGGCGGACCTGACGGAGAACAAACCTCTCAGGTCCGGGCCCCAAGCCAGGACGTCCTCCATGCGCGGTGCCATCCGCAACTTGAGTGTTTCGTCGATGTCCGGAGTGGCAAAGTTTTGTTGGATTAGTTGAGTGTGCCACCCTCCCTGGTGGTTCACTAGTTCAGCGACGTGGTGGAGCCTGCACCATCCCGGTAGCGAAACAGGCCTATAAGAAGCCATCCTCGGGAGCCAAGGATCACACCATATGCGTACTTGCTGGCCATTCCCGATGCGCCAGAGAAGCCCCTTCTTGAGAAGCTCGAGGCCGTACGTGATGGCCTTCCACGTTGATGACTCATTTCCTGTAAACATGGTATCCTCCAACCGACCATGAGGGTAATATTTCACCTTCAAGACATGTGCACAAAGACTTTCTGGATTAGTTAGGAGCCGCCATGCTTGCCGGGCAAGAAGGGCCTGATTGAAGAGTCTGTAGTCCCAGAATCCAAGCCCTCCCATAGCTTTTGGTCTTATGATGTTCTCCCAGGCCATCCAATGGGTCTTCCTCTTTCCCTTCTGTGAACCCCACCAATAGTTCCTAACCATTCGAGTTAGATCATCGTATACAGAGAAAGGGAGGTTGAAAACTCCCATGATGTGTATCACACACATCTTGTTAAGTTGAACCGTTTCTGTTCTCATGTCTCAACGCAAACAGTTCATCTGAGTGAACCGCATGCCGTATATCGCACACACCTTTGATCTGGCTGACCGTTTCTTTTGTGTTGCCTAATCACAAACAGTTCATCGGAGTGAACCGTATGCTGTGTATCGCACATGCCTCCATCTGGCTGCCCGTTTCTTTTGTTCCTCCTCATCGCAAACAGTTCATTGAACTAAACCGTATGCCCTTCATCGCACGCGCAACTAAAACCTGAACCGTGTTTGATGCATCCGTCATCGCAAACGTTTACACATTTCTGATGGTTTTCATACAACACCGTTTGCGATTATGGCATCGCGCACAGTTTCTCGAAGGGTCTCAGATCGTAGTGTTGTGTTAGCAGCATCCTGCAGTAGTGAGCTATTCTCCTCCATCTTGTAGGCAAAGTACTTGTCCGAGGTCTCATACCTCTCGACATGGGCATGAGTCTGAAATACTAATTTAAACTCTTGGAACATCTCATATGCTCCGTGGCGTTCAAAACGTTTTTGAAGTCCCGGTTCTAAGCCGTAAAGCATGGCGCACTAAACTATCAAGTAGTCATCATATTGAGCTTGCCAAATGTTCATAACGCCTGCATCTGCTCCTGCAATAGGTCTGTCACCTAGCAGTGCATCAAGGACATAATTCTTGTGTGTAGCAATGAGGATAATCCTCAGATCATGGACCCAGTCCGCATTATTGCTACCATCATCTTTCAACTTAGTTTTCTCTAGGAGCATATCAGAAAATAAGGGAGCTAAATCGCGAGCTATTGATCTACGACATAGATATGCAAATACTATCAGGACTAAGTTCATGATAAATTAAGTTCAATTAATCATATTACTTAAGAACTCCCACTTAGATAGACATCCCTCGAGTCATCTAAATGATCACATGATCCAAATCAACGAAACAATGTCCGATCATCACGTGAGATGGAGTAGTCTTCAATGGTGAACATCTCTATGTTAATCATATCTACTATATGATTCACGTTCGACCTTTCAGTCTCCAGTGTTCCGAGGCCATGTCTATACATGCTAGGCTCGTCAAGTTTAACCCGAGTATTCCGCATGTGCAAAACTGTATTGCACCCGTTGAATGTGAACATAGAGCTTATCACACCCGGTCATCACGTGGTGTCTTGGCATGACGAACTGTCGCAATGGTGCATACTCAGGGAGAACACTTATACCTTGAAATTTTAGTAAGGGATCATCTTATAATGCTACCGCCGTACTAAGCAAAACAAAATGCATAAAAGATAAACATCACATGCAATCAAAGTATGAGACATGATATGGCCATCATCATCTTGTGCCTTTGATCTCCATCTCCAAAGCACCGTCATGATCTCCATCATCACCGACTTGACACCTTGATCTCCATCGTAGCGTCGTGGTCATCTCGCCAACTATTGCTTCTACAACTATCGCTAATGCATAGTGATAAAGTAAAGCAATTACATGGCGTTTGCATTTCATACAATAAAGCGACAACCATAAGGCTCCTGCCAGTTGCCGATAACTTTTACGAAACATTATCATCTCATACAATAACGTATATCCCATCATGTCTCGACCATATCACATCACAACATGCCCTGCAAAAACAAGTTAGACGTCCTATACTTTGTTGTTGCAAGTTTTACGTGGCTGCTACGGGCTTCTAGTAAGAACCGTGCTTACCTACGCATCAAAACCACAATGGTGATTTATCAAGTTTGCTGTTTTAACCTTCAACAAGGACCGGCCACAGTCAAATTCGATTCAAATAAAGTTGGAGAAACAGACACCCGACGGCCACCTTTATGAAAAACTAGTTGCACGCCAACTTTATGTAAGGTTGGTCCGGGCCGCTTCATCCAACAATGCCGCCAAATCAAAGTAAGACATTGGTGGTAAACAGTATGATGATCACCGCCCACAACTCTTTGTGTTCTACTCCTGCATATCATCTAAGCATAGACTTGGCTCGGATGCCCCTGTTGGGAAACGTAGCATGCAATTTCAAAAAATTTCCTACGCTCACACAAGATCTATCTAGGAGATGCATAGCAACGAGAGGGGGAGAGTGTGTCCACGTACCCTCATAGACCGAAAGCGGAAGCGTTTGACAACGCGATTGATGTAGTCGAACTTCTTCTCGTTTCGACCGATCAAGCACCGAATGTACGGAACCTCCGAGTTCTGCACACGTTCAGCTTGATGACGTCCCTCAAACTCTTGATCCAGCAAAGTGTCGAGGGAGAGTTCTGTCAGCACGATGGCGTGGTGATGGTGATGGTGAAGTGATCCGCGCAGGGCTTCGCCTAAGCACTACGTGAATATGACCGGAGGCGTAAACTGTGGAGGGGGGCGCCACACACAGCTAGGAATCAATGTTATGTGTTCTTGCGGTTCCCCCTTCATATATATAGGTTCGAGCGGAGGAGAGGCAGCCAAGGGGGCGCCCCAAGTAGGAGGAATCCTACTTGCGCACCTCCCAATTCGGCCTCCCCCTTCCATATTCATCCGGAGGGGGAAGGAAGGAGGAAGGAGGAGAGAAGGAAAGGGGAGGCCGAATCCCTCCCCTTCCTTTCCCTCTTCTCCTCTTTCCTCCCCCCCTATTTCGGCCTACATGGGGTGCACCAGGCATTCCTCCGGTATCCGGGAGTTGCATAATCTCATAGTCAAAGGAATATGTATATGACATGAAGAAAGCTATAGCAATAAAACTGAACGATCAATATGCCAAGCTAACGGATGGGTCTTGTCCATCACATCATTCTCCTAATGATGTGATCCCGTTCATCAAATGACAACACATGTCTATGGTTAGGAAACTTAACCATCTTTGATTAACGAGCTAGTCTAGTAGAGGCTTACTAGGGACACTGTGTTTTGTTTATGTATCCATACATGTATCAAGTTTCCGGTTAATACAATTCTAGCATGAATAATAAACATTTATCATGATATAAGAAATTATAAAATAACAACTTTATCATGTATGTAATCAGACAACATTACGTACGCTTTGACCAGATGGGTCCCAGCTGTCAGGGAGGATAAGGACGCACTTCCTTGCGTGCGAAGATATAGCTGGTGGGTCCGAGCTGTCAGGGGGAAGAATCATGTTTTTGCCCGTAATAAGGACGCACTTCCTAGAGTGCGAAGATGTAGCTGGTGGGTCCCAGCTGTCAGGGGGAGAAAACATAATTTTTAGGGTAAAAAGGATGCAGTTGCATGCATGCGTCCATGGGCATGGTGCGTCCCTACTTCCAGCCTCTCCACGTACAGTCATCTTCCGATGACTCTCGTTTGTTGACCATGTTGACCACACCGTGTAGAGCGCAATAAGCCGGGGGACGACGGCGAGGCCCCAGACTAGAACACCCCGGAGATGGGGAAGACGCGGTAGTGGAGTCACGGACGGAGAGGAGTAGGAAACTTGACTGGTTAGGGTGCGGGGTGGGCCTACGCCCGGTAGAGAATAACAGGAAGTGCGGGGGAGTGCAGGGATGGCCTGGCCGTCGGCGGGGTAGCGTTTCACAGCGAGGCGCGCAAAACAGCGCTGCTGGACGCTGGAGGCTGGAGCAGGCGGTCCCGGTAGCGCTGGGGGAAGAAGATGAGAGATTGAAGGAGAATGCCGGCAGTTGGATGTAAATCCAACGCCTTGCTTAGGCTTCGACCTTTGTATTTTTATTTTTTGCGAAAGTGCTTAGGCTTCGACCTACTTGCCCACATGTCAGCCAGTCCATTTGGTTTTTTAGTCCATTTGGTGGGCTAGGTGCAACAATGATGTAGCATCTATGCAGCCCGTTTATATATTATGGTAGAATTTAAAGCCCATTTCCATTTTTCTCGAAATCCGCGGACTTGGTGGGCTGGGTGAAAATATCATGTTGGGCTGGATAGAGAAATGTTATAAAAAGATAAACACATGATTGCACGTCTATTAATGCATTGGTCACTAAAATGTTTGCAAGCTTATGTACGCAATCACTAGGAGTTAACTTGCCAAGTTATATATAAACAACTATTATTATTATTATTTTGTAAGAAAATTTGATTTATGAAATAAAATATCATTTTAATTGGATGAGTTAATAGGACGTGGGGTATTATTATTTTTTAGGCTAGAAGTGGGAAAGTTGAGTTGGTTCTAGGGAAAACTACTGGGAGAAAACTCGGATTACATCGAAAAAGAAAGTGGGAGAAAATTCAGATATAGGATTAATGGAAGCGAAAAATAAAGGAAGTGGGAAGGTCTATAAAATGGTTGGACGAACGACAGGTTTAACGGAACCTTATGTTGTTTCTATTATATATATGTAATAAAATAAGATATAAATATAAATATATATATACTATTATAGAGGGGAAAACATAGGTTCAGTTTTGCATTCTTATAGAAAAATAGAACTGAGTTGTGCGTCGTCTTAAAATAAACATAACTTGGGCTGCTGATGTTATAGACAAGCTAGGCTGGGAGGCCCAGAGGCCGCTTGATACCTGCTGGATCCAAAAAAAGTTGAAACATGTCATGGGCTGCCCATGTTAAACAACAAAACCTAGGGCATGGACCTGGTGGGCCTAGGACTGTCAGCCTCTCGACGAACAGTCGTCTCTTGATTCCTCTTGTTTTGCTGACCATGTTAGGAATGACAGACGGCGGCGCCGCGGCGAGAGCACATAGGCGGAGGACGATGTCGAGACCTCGGACTGAACGAACAAGAGCGGGGGAAGACGCAGGCGGAGGGGAGTACCAAGGTTGACTTGTTCGGGTGAAGGGTGGGCCGGTGGAGTTGCCGCCACTAAACAATGTGTGGGAGTAGAGGGATGGCCTGGCCAACACCATAGGCTATGATGGGTCACCGAGGCATGCGCGGCAGCGCTGCCAGCCGCTGTATAGGAAGAGGACGAAAGCTTGAACAAAATAAAGAAATACAAATGGATAGGTGGTTGGTCCCAGATGTCTGTGTACGAGGCCTGCTGGGTCCACCTGAGAAGGGGAATATCTTGAGAGGAAGGAGATTCAAAGCACAGCAACCGAGTGAACTAGTTACATACATAAGCAAATAGCCACTAAAAAAGCAAACAGGTTAATGGGTTCTTAAAAGAAATATTTTGGACAAAACAGATAATTATGACACATAGGCTAATGCATGAAACACTCAGATGATAAAGGTGCTTAAACAGATAAAGTACAACATCTAGACCTTCCTGGCATGCTTGACCATGACGCTACGGTTGTCCGTGTACTCATCGGTTACGGGAAGCAGACACGCCCTCATGTCCAAGATCCGCCTGTACATGTCGTAGCATGCGTATGCGTCCTTGGCCGCGTAGGTTATGTAGGCTAGATTTAGAGGTACCTCTCATGTGTTCTGGTCCTTGGTATTGGTTTCTTCTTTCATGTTGGCGTATCAAGGGTCGATGATGGTCTCGTGAGGTCAACCACGGAGTCCTTCTCCTTCCCATTGCCAATGATCTTGTATTGCTTCTGGATGTCGAAAAGCTTGTTGCACCAGATGGCCAAATCGTCGCGTTCTTCCTTCTCTCCACCGTAGGGAAGGTGCAGTCGGCGCTGCCGATGAAACGGCCAAATGCTCCAAAACCTCTGATGGCCCTACAGCAGTGGTAGACGAGAACCTCGTCCCGCACACATACCTGGGCGACGGCGATCCGCTGGTCCCTGTCAATAGATGAATGGATGGGCACAAGGTCTAGTCCTGCGACCTTGTGCTTTCTAGTCCTGTAGGTACTTCTTGAACTCGGTGAGGCAGAGCTTCACCGAGTCCGGATCGTTGGTGTATAACACATTCAAGTTGGTGCAGCTATGGGACTGAACGGCGAACTCAAAGGTGAACTCCTTGCTGAAGTCTGATACGTCTCCGTCATATCTACTTTTCCTAACACTTTTGCCCTTGTTTTGGACTCTAACTTGCATGATTTGAATGGAACTAACCCGGACTGACGTTGTTTTCAGCAGAATTGCCATGGTGTTATTTTTGTGCAGAAACAAAAGTTCTCGGAATGACCTGAAACGTCACGGAGATTATTTTTGGAAATAATAAAAAATACTGGCGAAAGAATCAAGGCCAGGGGCCCACACCCTGTCCACGAGGGTGGGAGGCGCGCCTGCCCCCCTGGGCGCACCCCCTGCCTCGTGGGCCCCCTGGTGCTCCACCGACCTCAACTCCAACTCTATATATTCGTGTTCGGGGAGAAAAAATCAGAGAGAAGGATTCATCGCGTTTTACGATACGGAGCCGCCGCCAAGCCCTAATCTCTCTCCGGAGGGCTGATCTGGAGTCCGTTCGGGGCTCCGGAGAGGGGAATCCATCGCCATCATCATCATCAACCATCCTCCATCACCAATTTCATGATGCTCACCGCCGTGCGTGAGTAATTCCATCGTAGGCTTGCTGGACGGTGATGGGTTGGATGAGATTTATCATGTAATCAAGTTAGTTTTGTTAGGGTTTGATCCCTAGTATCCACTATGTTATGAGATTGATGTTGCTATGACTTTGCTATGCTTAATGCTTGTCACTAGGGCCCGAGTGCCTTGATTTCAGATCTGAACCTATTATGTTTTCATGAATATATGTGAGTTCTTGATCCTATCTTGCAATTCAATAGTCACCTACTATGTGTTATGATCCGGCAACCCCGAGGTGACAATAATCGGGACCACTCCCGGTGATGACCATAGTTTGAGGAGTTCATGTATTCACTATGAGTTAATGCTTTGGTCCGGTACTCTATTAAAAGGAGGCCTTCGTTTCCACTAGGACCCCGCTGCCATGGGAGGGTAGGACAAAAGATGTCATGGAAGTTGTTTTCCATAAGCACGTATGACTATATTCAGAATACACGCCTACCTTACATTGATGAATGGAGCTAGTTCTGTGTCACCCTATGTTATAACTGTTGCATGAGTAATTCTCCATCACCGATCCAATGCCTACGAGCTTTTCATATATTGTTCTTCGCTTATTTACTTTTCCGTTGCCACTATTACAATCACTACAAAACTATCACTGTTACTTTTGCCACCGTTACCGCTACTATCATACTACTTTGCTACTAAATACTTTGCTGCAGATATTAAGTTATCCATGTGTGGTTGAATTGACAACTCAACTGCTAATACTTGAGAATATTCTTTGGCTCCCCTTGTGTCGGATCAATAAATTTGGGTTGAATACTCTACCCTCGAAAACTATTGCGATCCCCTATACTTGTGGGTTAACAAGACTATTTTGTGGCGCCGTTGCCGGGAGCATAGCTCTGTTCTTTGAGTCACTTGGGATTTATATCTTCTGGTCACTATGAGGAACTTGAAAGACGAGAAACCCAAAATTTATCCCTCAACCATGAGGGGAGGTAAGGAACTGCCATCTAGCTCTGCACTTGGTCCACCTTCTGTTTTGAGTTAGCTTGCAACACCTAAACCTGCTGCTGCTATTAATTCTAATATGTCGCATGTTATTGATGATGCCACTTCTGCTATGCATGATACTTATGATGAAACTACTTCTATGCTTGATAATACTGTGCCACTAGGTGAATTTCTTGATGAACAACTTGCTAGGGATAGAGAGAATGAAATCATTGAAACTGATAATATTGATGAAAGTGATGATGAAGATTCTCCCCCTAGATATGAATTGCCTATTGTGCCTGAGGGTTATGTTATGGATGAAGAAACTGCTAGAGACTTTCTTGCTTGCAATGATAGGAATGATCTTAAGAAATTATTAGCTAAGCTTAAAGAAAAATCTTTGAATGCTAGAATGAAATATGATCCTGCTTATGCTACTTCACCTATCTTTGTTACTGATAAGGATTATGATTTCTCTGTCGATCCTGAGATAATTACTTTGGTTGAATCTGATCCTTTCTATGGCTATGAATCTGAAACTGTTGTGGCACATCTTACTAAATTAAATGATATAGCCACCCTGTTCACTAATGATGAGAAAACTCGCTACTATTATATCCTTAAATTATTTCCGTTCTCATTAAAGGGTGATGCTAAGACATGGTTTAATTCTCTTGATCCTAGTTGTGTGCGTAGTCCCCAGGATATGATTTACTACTTCTCTGCTAAATATTTTCCCGCTCATAAGAAACAAGCTGCTTTAAGGGAAATATATAATTTTGTGCAAATTGAAGAAGAGAGTCTCCCATAAGCTTGGGGGAGGCTTCTCCAATTACTTAATGCTTTGCCTGATCATCCTCTCAAGAAAAATGAAATACTTGATATCTTTTATAATGGACTAATCGATGCTTCCAGAGACCACCTGGATAGTTGTGCTGGTTGTGTTTTCAGGGAAAGAACTGTTGATGAAGCTGAAATTCTATTGAATAATATGTTGACCAATGAAAATAATTGGACACTTCCTGAACCAACTCCTAAGCCGACTCCGAAGAAAAGGGGTATTCTATTTCTCAGTCCTGAAGATATGCAAGAGGCAAAGGAATCTATGAAAGAAAAAGGTATAAAAGCTGAAGATGTTAAGAATTTACCTCCTGTTGAAGAAATACATGGCCTTAATTTACCACCTATCGAAGAAATACATGGTCTTGATAACCCGACACAGGTAGTAAAGGTAAATTCTCTCTATAGATATGATAAAGCTGAAATCCCTCCTACTAAGTTTGCTATCCAATGTTTGGATGAGTTTGATAATTTTATGGTTAAGCAAGAAGACTTCAATGCTTATTTTGGTAGAGAATTAAAACGCAATGCTTATATGATTGAACACTTGAGTGATTATATGTATAGAGTTAAAGGTGAACTTAAACTCATTAGTAAACATGCTTCTATGGTTACCACTCAAGTTGAACAAGTACTTAAAGCTCAGAATGATTTTCTCAATGAATTGAATAGTAAGAATAATGACTTTGCTGTTAGAGTTGCAACTAGAGGGGGTAAAGTGACTCAGGAACCTCTGTATCCTGAGGGCCACCCTAAGAGAATTGAGCAAGATTCTTAGAGAAATAATGTTGATACACCTAGTCCTTCTAAAAAGAAGAAAAAGAAAAATGATAGGACTTTGCATGCTTCTAGTGAACCTGTTGTTGACACACCTGAGAATCCCAATGATATTTCTATTTCTGATGCTGAAACACAATCTGGTAATGAACATGAACCTAGTGATAATGTTAATGATGATGTTCATGATGATGCTCAACCTAGTAATAATAATGATGTAGAGATTGAACCTGCTGTTGATCTTGATAACCCACAATCAAAGAATCAACGTTATGATAAGAGAGACTTTGTTGCTAGGAAGGATGGTAGAGAAAGAGAACCATGGGTTCAGAAACCCATGCCTTTTCCTCCCAAACCATCCAAGAAAAAGGATGATGAGGATTTTGAGCGCTTTGCTGAAATGATTAGACCTATCTTTTTGCGTATGCGTTTGACTGATATGCTTAAAATGAATCCTTATGCCGAGTACATGAAAGAAATTGTTACAAATAAAAGAAAGATACCGGAAGCTGAAATTTCCACCATGCTTGCTAATTATACTTTTAAGGGTGGAATACCTAAGAAACTAGGAGATCCAGGGGTACCAACTATACCATGCTCCATTAAAAGAAACCATGTTAGAACTGCTTTATGTGATCTTGGAGCCGGTGTTAGTGTTATGCCTCTCTCTTTATATCGTAGACTTGATTTGAATAAGTTGACACCTACTGAAATATCTTTGCAAATGGCCGATAAATCAACTACTATACCTGTCGGTATTTGTGAGGATGTGCCTGTTGTGGTTGCAAACGTTACTATTTTAACAGACTTTGTTATTCTTGATATTCCCGAGGACGATAGTATGTCTATTATTCTTGGAAGACCCTTTTTGAATACTGCAGGGGCTGTTATTGATTGCAACAAAGGCAATGTCACTTTTCATGTTAATGGTAATGAGCATACGGTACACTTTCCAAGGAAACAACCTCAAGTTCATAGTATAAATTCTATTGGAAAAATTCCATCGATTATCATTGGAGGTTTTGAATTTCCTCTTCGTACTGTCAAGAAGAAATATGATATTCTTATTATTGGGGACGTGCATATCCCCGTTGAGGTAACCTAGTGCTATTCGAAAATTCTCCGGTTTCATGTGATTCGGAATGAGTTTGTTAACAAGACTTGATCAACCTTGTTAGTGGATTCCTTTTGATGAGCATGAGATGGATGAAGTTAGAAAGCACAACCTTCTGCACGCTCCTTTTACTTTCTGTTATTTAGAATAAATAAAGCAAAAATAGTATTTTCTTTTTGTTTTCTGATTTATCCGTGCAATAAAAAATACCTCGAAAATAAAAGTTCTCCAAATGCCCCGAAATTAAAATATGATTTTTTCTGGAATATTTGAGAATATCTGGCACTGAGAACACAGCAGGGGGAGCAAGCACCTGGCCACGAGGGTCCAGGGTGCGCCCTCCCCCTGGGCGCGCCCCCTGCCTCATGGGCCCATGGTGGCTCCCCTCCACTTATTCCAGCACCCACACACTCCTTCTTCCTCCCAAAAAACAATCACCAACCAGCTCAAGCACGAGTTCTAGCTCATTTTGCTACGATTTTCGATCTCCTAGCTCAAAGCTCCACTCGCAAAACTGCTTTGGGGGATTGTTCTTTGGTATGTGACTCCTCCAATGGTCCAATTAGTTTTGTTCTAGTGCTTTATTTATTGCAAAAAAATTCGGCTTAGGTGACCCTGTTCTTGAGCTTGCATGTCAAATTTATATGGTCCCAAGTAGTTCTAGTGCATGATATAGTGTCTAGGCACTTGTGGGAGTAGTTACTATTAATTTTGTTGAGCGTGGTTCACTTTTATTTGAAGTTACTAAAAAATTCAAAAAAAATTCAGAGGAAGAAATATGTTTAGGAAAATGTACCAAGGTGGTCCTTCAAGGAAGCAAGGACCCAGACCCGCAATACGCGATTGAGACGATGAACCACCGAGGGAAGCTCAAGTGCGGGCTTGTGAATGGCCGTCAGAGGACTTTGGTTCGAGCAGGAATCAAGGAGGAATTTGACGCATATGTGCGTAACGCTGATCTTGAGAGCTTCGATGCAGATAAGTGCCGTCAGTACCACTATCTCACTGATTCCTTTGTGAGAAGGTTTGAATTTTCATCATCACGCAATTCTCAAATTGTCCTGTTTGATCTTTATGAAAATTCTTATACTATGGACTTAGAGGATTTTAATACTGCTTGCAAACTTCCACAATGGGGTAGCACTAGTGAGCCTCGCAAATCTGAGTTTAGAGATTTTCTTGCTAGTATAACTGTGGGGGAGTCTAGAGATATAACACAAGCTACCATAGGGAGCATTCATTTTCCTGCTATACATTATTTTGCTCTCTTCATAGGTAGGTGCATAAATGGTAAGGATGAAGCATGCCACATGTGTGTCCCTGACCTCAGTGTTCTCAGGAGTGCTGTATTAGGAGATAAACATTATAATTTGGGAGCCATTGTTGCACGTAGGTTGCATAATAATATAATTAATGGAGATTTCTTTGGTGGAATTTATGCATCCCGTCTAGCTAATTTTCTTGATATACCCATACGTGAGTATGATATTGAGTTGCCTCCTGTTTATTTAGATTATGAGGCTATGGTTCGTCATCAGTTTGTTGAGAGGAACGGTCAGTTCCTCCAGTACCGACTAATCTTTGACAGACGACGCACATATCACATCGCTCTCCCTGCTCCTACTTTCTTTGACTTTCAGGCAAAAGGGAGATATGTTATAACCAGGGAGGAGGCGAATGAGTACGAGAGGAGGACTGAGACAACTCGCCTCCAAGCTGCAGCCCATGATGCAATAGCCGCTGCATCTCAGTACGACCCCAGTTACAACTTTGGATATCCGCCAGGCCAGCCGTGGCAGTAAACCAACCTAGGCCAAAAGCCTAAGCTTGGGGGAGTACGTATTTCTCACCGAAATTACATTCATATTCACACACTCATGCTAGTTGTCGATGCTCATACTTTTTCACTGTAATATCCATGCTAGTTTATTTTCGTTTTCTCGCTTTCTTCTTGTGTGTTTGTTAAACCTTAAGAAAGACCAAAAAAATTAGTTGTAGCTTTTAGCTAGTTTACTTTTCATGCTGTAGTAGTAATTAAAAAGAAAACCCAAAAAGAATTCTTGCTCTTCTTTTGCTTGTTGGGAGCTTTCCCGTGTAAATAGTTTTATTTCCTTTCTTGGGGGGTCAATAGGAGAAGACCATAATGAAAATGCTAAAGTGGCCCTTATATGCATTATTGTTGTTTTAACCAAGAGCCCATATTGCCTTGTCTTCTCCTGTTTATTGAATGCTTGCAGATTCCAGCTTAGTCCAATGCACGTGCACTATTATTATTATTCACATCGTTCGGTCGTGCAAGTGAAAGGCAATTATGACGACATATGATGAACTGATTGAGATGAGAGAAGCTGGTATGAACTCGACCTCTCTTGTTTTTGTAAATATGATCAATTCATCATTCCTGATTCAGCCTATTATGAATAAACATGTTTACAATGACAATTAGAGATTATAGTTGCTTATGCCATGCTTAATCAGCTAGGAGTTTATAATGGTTAATCTTGCGTGCCAACATGCTATTAAAATGATTGTGATGTGGTATAGTAGGGTGGTATCCTCCTTTGAATGATTCAAGTGACTCGACTAGGCACATGTTTACACATGTAGTTGAAACAAAATCAACATAGCCTCCACGATATTTATGTTCATGGTGGATTATATCCTACTCATGCTTGCACTCAACATTTATTAATTTTAATGCATGTTCACGACTGTTGTCGCTCTCTAGTTGGTCGCTTCCCAGTCTTTTTCTAGCCTCCACTTGTACTAAGCGGGAATACTGCTTGTGCATCCAATCCTATAAACCCCAAAGTTATTCCATATGAGTCCACTATACCTTCCTATATGCGGTATCTACCTGCCGTTCCAAGTAAATTTGTATGTGCCAAACTCTAAACCTTCAAATGAAATTCTGCTTTGTATGCTCGAATAGCTCATGTATCAACTGGGGATGTCTGTATCTTCCATGCTAGGCGGGTTATTCTCAAGAGGAGTGGACTCCGCTCCTCACTCATGAGAAAATAGCTGGTCACCGGGATGCCCAGTCCCATGCTTTATGCAAATCAAATCAAAATAATTGCAAACAAAACTCCCCCAGGGATGTTGCTAGTTGGAGGCACTCGTTGTTTCGAGCAAGCCATGGATTGATGCTTGTTGGTGGAGGAGGAGTATAAACTTTACCATTCTGTTTGGGAACCGCCTATAATGTGTGTAGCATGGAAGATATCAAGATCTCTAGGTTGTTATGTTGACAATGAAAGTATACCACTCAAAATATTATTTACCGCTATTTCAAAATCGAGCTCTGGCACCTCTACAAATCCCTGCTTCCCTCTGCGAAGGGCCTATCCATTTACTTTTATGTTGAGTCATCACCCTCTTATTAAAAAGCACCAGCTGGAGAACACCGCTGTCATTTGCATCCATTACTATTAATTTATATTGAGTATGACTATGACTGGATCTCTTTTACCATGAATTACAATGTTTAGTCAGTCCTTGATCTTTAAAGGTGCTCTGCATTTATGTTTTGCGGTCTCAGAAAGGGCTAGCGAGATACCATCTTGTTATATCATATCTTGTTTTGAGAAACTGTTGACATCCGAGATTTATTATTATTGCTCGCTAGTTGATTATGCCATTGACATGAGTAAATATGAGACCTAAGTGTTATTGTGAATATGGTTAGACATAATCTTTGCTGAAAACTTGAATGCTGGCTTTACATATTTACAACAACAAGAGCAAACAGAGTTTGTAAAAGTTTTTTTTATCACTTTCAGTTTATCAACTGAATTGCTTGAGGACAAGCAAAGGTTTAAGCTTGGGGGAGTTGATACGTCTCCGTCGTATCTACTTTTCCAAACACTTTTGCCCTTGTTTTGGACTCTAACTTGCATGATTTGAATGGAACTAACCCGGACTGACGATGTTTTCAGCAGAATTGCCATGGTGTTATTTTTGTGCAGAAACAAAAGTTCTCGGAATGACCTGAAACTTCACGGAGATTATTTTTGGAAATAATAAAAAATACTGGCGAAAGAATCAAGGCCAGGGGGCCCACACCCTGTCCACGAGGGTGGGAGGCGCGCCCCCTACCTCGTGGGCCCCCTGGTGCTCCACCGACCTCAACTCCAACTCTATATATTCGTGTTCGGGGAGAAAAATCAGAGAGAAGGATTCATCGCGTTTTACGATACGGAGCCGCCGCCAAGCCCTAATCTCTCTCCGGAGGGATGATCTGGAGTCCGTTCGGGGCTCCAGAGAGGGGAATCCGTCGCCATCGTCATCATCAAGCATCCTCCATCACCAATTTCATGATGCTCACCGTCGTGCGTGAGTAATTCCATCGTAGGCTTGCTGGACGGTGATGGGTTGGATGAGATTTATCATGTAATCGAGTTAGTTTTGTTAGGCTTTGATCCCTAGTATCCACTATGTTCTGAGATTGATGTTGCTATGACTTTGCTATGCTTAATGCTTGTCACTAGGGCCCGAGTGCCATGATTTCAGATCTGAACCTATTATGTTTTCATGAATATATGTAAGTTCTTGATCCTATCTTGCAAGTCAATAGTCACCTACTATGTGTTATGATCAGGCAACCCCGAAGTGACAATAATCAGGACCACTCCCGGTGATGACCATAGTTTGAGGAGTTCATGTATTCACTATGTGTTAATGCTTTGGTCTGGTACTCTATTAAAAGGAGGCCTTAATATCCCTTAGTTTCTACTAGGACCCCGCTGCCACGGGAGGGTAGGACAAAAGATGTCATGCAAGTTCTTTTTCATAAGCACGTATGACTATATTCGGAATACATGCCTACATTACATTGATGAACTGGAGCTAGTTCTGTGTCACCCTGTGTTATAACTGTTGCATGAATAATCGCATACGGCATAATTATCCATCACCGATCCAATGCCTACGAGCTTTTCATATATTGTTCTTCGCTTATTTACTTTTCCGTTGCCACTGTTACAATAACTACAGAACTATCACTGTTACTTTTGCCACCGTTACCGCTACTATCATACTACTTTGCTGCAGATATTAAGTTATCCAGGTGTGGTTGAATTGACAACTCAACTGCTAATACTTGAGAATATTCTTTGGCTCCCCTTGTGTCGAATCAATAAATTTGGGTTGGATACTCTACCCTCCAAAACTTTTGCGATCCCCTATACTTCTGGGTTATCAAAGTCCATATCCAGCAGGCTCACCCCTCAGATCACCATTGGAGTCTCTTCAAGCGAACGAGTAGGCAGGCGGCGGCAGCAGTTCGTTTTTCAGCTCTTGGGGAACTGGATTCAACAGTAAACTGAGTGTGTACATGCGATAACAGTTACTACCCCTCCCTCGCCCGCTACACACCCGACAGAACATGCATCCTCGGCGCATTCAAACGCCTCCATTAAGAAGCCTATTCCGGCCACACGTCGGTTCACGAGCGGGTCTGTATTGGTACTGTAATAACAACTATTAGTGGTCACTTTACTTAAATTTAATTAGCTTTAATTATAATTTGTTATTAAAACACGCAATGCATTGGCTCGTTCTATCAGTGCCCCATGATCAACATGCACAACAATTAGAATTATTATTCTCAAGACGCGCACTATCAGCACATTTGTCGCACTTACACACATATAACACTACCAAGTTTGAACTGTTTGTTATGGTTGCTGTCCTCTGCATCGTCATGCCGTGTTTCCTAGCTTGCAAGATTCAGAACCAACAAATAAGATTCAAATAATAAGTACAACAAAGATGCCTACACATCTCATTGATTCCCAGCTTGCAAGATTCAGAACCAACAAATAAGATTCAAATAATAAGTACAACAAAGATGCCTACACATCTCATTGATTCCTAGCTTGCAAGATTCAGAACCAACCCATTAAAGCCTTTTGATAAAGTGAATATCGGGATTAAATCCATCTTGGCTAGCCGTGTCATACAACCCAAGAACTTGGCGAATGCTCTTGACCATCACAACATCTATAGTTGAGTATTCCTATTTGCACAACACAAATAATAAAGAGCATGATTACTATAATAGTGGCACTAGTTGATGTCAACCTGCAGCTCCACTCAATGATTCAATTCATGAGCCTTTTTCTGCAGTTCACCTGAAATAAAGCAAAGATTCCATCATTCGGCTAGCAATAAGTACTTGCTCTCGTGAGCTGGCAGGTTCTTCTTTAGTAGTTTGCACAAAAATTGAGCAACATTAAGGTTGGCTGTCCTGCTCATGTAAGGTGCAACTATAACTTGCTTAACCTTTTGTGCAGTTCCACTAAAATAAAGTTCCATTGTGGTGACAGTGACGGCTCATCTTGCAAAGGCTAATAAAATGTTGCACGAGATTACCTACAGAATTTGACGAAGAATTTGGAAACTCCAATCACCATTTTGTGCAGTTCCACCAAAATTGAGAGATGTTGCCCACGTGACATTTTAGTTGAACTGCACAAGACACTCATTCCAAAAAAAGTGTTTTGTGCAGTTCACCAAAAGGTCACAATGGCAACAAGGTGAAATGGATATCCCTATATGCACAAAAAGATAGAAAGAAAACAGTTGCTGGTCAATAACAAGATACGAAACATACACGAAATGAAAAGAAGCATCTTAATTATGTTCATGGAAATCACTCAAGGACAGTAGAAATTTTAGAACGCCAGTAATGCTTCATGTTACCGGAAGCATTACGATCAACAATGACATTCGTCAAATATGGGATTACTTTAATGGTGGCATTGCTTGTTTACCAGATACAGTAGATCTATAGCAGCTAAAGAGTTGGTTTAAGGGCATGGGACCGTGGGAACACCAGGACACTCAGCAGCGTAAAGAAGCAACTTACTTATCATACTGGGGAAAATAGCAGGAGTACCATTTGTAACACAGTTAAATTGCATCATAGCACTGGAGGTATTAGATTAACAATAACACTGGTTAGACATGTCCTTAAGGTAACAATGTGATCGCTTCATTTTACATGCGCCCTTACATTAACAACAGCAAAAAGTTGGTATAAGCACATGCGACAGTGGACGCATCAACACAATGTACCTAGAAGGAGGCAGAAAGTGGTGATGCCGAGTTTGTTCATACTCTGTGAGGGCAGCAAATCTAATCCTGGAGACCTTTTACTATGTGAGGGCAGCAAATCTAATCCTGGACATACTCTGTTGACTTGTCCAGCAGCTGCCACTTTCTATCCTTTTTTCAACCAATAATAGATCTGTTCCTTATCCATTTTGTACTGCGTTTTCCCTTTATTTCCCTTTTCAACCAAGAGACCAGTTGGGTATCCGGTCTTTACTACTTTCCCCCTATTATTTCCTCTTTGAATCAAGTCCTCGATTCATGCTACAACTTTTCCCCCTTTCTTTGTTGTTTGAACCAAGTCCTAGTTTCGACTGCATGAAGTAGCTTTACCTCTAATAATACTAAAAATTTAGGTGGCTTTGGAAGAGCTGATGGAAGTAGAAAAAGATGCACAAGCAGACACGTGGGGAGCTGGGCAGTAGAGCAAGGCCGCTTTCGAAGAACTTATACCTGAGGGTCGTCGGGATGTCGGCGGTGGCAGGTCGGATCTGTGCATAATACGGCAGGGAGGAAGAAGGGTCGGAGGACCTCTCGAGCCGGCACTGTGTCGAAGAGAACGGCACGGGCAGAGGATCGGGACCCGCCGGCAGCTGTGGGTTTCCTCCCTCGCTGGCGATGACCGCGTGAACGATGCACCTAGTCCTCTACACACATCCGCCGAATGGATCCGGCCAGATCTGTGACAAGCGGTGAGCAGAGAGAAAATGTCGCTACCGCGATCTTGTTTAGATCTGGAGAGGATGAGAGAATGAAGAGAGCAACCCTAGTAAATCAAGCGCTCAGGCCCCTGCCTACATATATAGTGGAGTGATTATCTTTTTCTCTCCACAGCAAGCGTTTCAATTTGTGTACGTGGCATTAAATAAAACAAACTCTCTATTTAACGTGACTAACTGTACGACTCCTACTTACTAGTAGTAGTATTGTTCACTTGTGCTCCCCGGCCCTCCATTCATTGAACAACCCCACGGGTGAATAAACATACAGTACTAGTATTTATATAAAACGAACAAGCTCAAACTATTTTCGCGTAGTTAAAAGTTGAGGGCGGGGCTTTTCCCGGGAAGTAAGCGCGGCAGTTTTCGCATAGACGGTTTGACAGAGAGGCGAGGAGGGTGAGGGAGTAGCGGATTCAACTTACTGCTGGAAAGGTAGGGATGTGCGATTTGATGGCGCGTTACTGCTGGAAAGACAGGGTCTTGTGATATGACTACTCACTATAGTCATGAATTACTGGCTCTACGACCGGGGTGATGCCCCCTTCCATTCCCCACTCTAATCTGGTGCATGACACGTCGACCCGGATGCTGGCTCTCCCACATGTCGGCGAAGTACGTAAGAAGGAGCAAAGAATCATGCGGTACATATAGTGTATATACTAGTACTACTACTCACGTCGGAGGAGTGCGAACCACGACAGCCTAGTGAACCAACAGGTGATAGGCCATAGAAAACAATGTGGTGATATGGCCATAAAAAACAATGTGCTACAGTCCAGTCTGTAACATGTACAGTACTACTCCTCTTTGTTTGGATCCCTGAGTTAGAGCTAGTTTGGGCTGAAATAGCCTCAAAGTATCCAAACAGGAGGGGTTAGTTGGAGCTAGTTTTCTCTAACCCAGCTAAAAATCTAGCCCGGTGGAGAGGTTCTAATTGGGTTAGTTCTCATGGGGCCCACTAAAAGAGAACTAAAAAAATTCTCCCTTGCCCGCACCAGATCCCTCCCTCCCGACCCCCCCTCGCACGACTCCTCTCTGTTCCCCATCACGCTGTCCGCCCAAGCGCCGCTCCGACGCTCGCCCTCTCCCTCCTCCGGCCGCCCTCTCCCTCCGGCCTCCGACGCCCTCCTCCGGCTGCCCTCGCCGTCCTCCGGCCGCCCTCTCCTTCCGGCCTCCGAAGCTCGGCCTGCTCCCCCTTCACCGGTCGTTTCTCTCCCTCTGTCATGCGCGGCGGCGGCGCATCTACCAGGGAGGTCGCAAGAGGGGTGAGTTCCTTCATTCCTTCTCTGTCTCATAGCCATATCATTGATCTTGCTCGCTCTAGCGCTGATTCTGATTTGGAAAAGTAGATCCTAATTAAACTTGGTATAGATCTGTGGTGCACACATGGAATTGTTTGATGCTGCTTGAGGAGGTAATAAATCTTTCTAGAGGCCCAAAGATTCAGTTCACCTTTCTAGGTATTTCAGTTTCAGGCTTGCATTATTTCTAGAGGCCCAAAGATTCAGTTCACCTTTCTAGGTATTTCAGTTTCAGGTTTGCATTATTTCTAGAGGCCCAAAGATTCGGTTCTCAGTCGTCGGCAAGCGGCCCTGCTACCCATGCCGGTCTCGACCTCAACTCGCAAGCGCCGGCGTCGGAGGGGTTCCCGGAGCTTGGGCTCTAAGGAGCCTTCCTCCAGAGCGACGATGACGAGCTCCTCCCTGGGCGCGTTAGGGGCTTCGGGCTCCCTTCCTATCCTGAATGCCTTCTGTGATGAGTTAGCTCATGCTTTGTTTCATGGAGTGTAATGTTTTGTGAAGCTTGATTGACGACTTGTATGTTTAAGTGGGATATCTCATTTGTATGGACAAAATAAAATTTATCATGTTTTGCATGCTTGATTTGTAAAGATGGTTCGTTTATGTCAATTGTGAGCGGGAGGAGGCCACACAAGACCCGGCCACACCAAATCTGGCAGGAAATAGGGTCCAAAGTAGTCAAATATTGAGAAAGAGCATTTATTGTCAATCTAACCCTGCCATCCAAACACCTCTTTGGTTAGAGTTAGTTCAGGGTTAGAATCTCACTCTAACCTCTAAGTGAGTTAGAGTATCCAAACAGGGCCTTCCTCGTCTCGGTTCATCGCCATCATACTTTCCCCATTTCTGTGTTTTCAGTATCCTGCGAATCAAAGAGGCCCTTAGACTGATTTAGGTCCAGTCGTTTTTTATAAATGTGTTATGTTCGAAATTTAATGAACGTGCTCCAGTTTCTATGAAAATAATCCGGTTTCATGTAGTAATTCATTTATTTGTTTATTCTTCTACGGGGGGTTTGCACGTAATTCATGAGGTCTGAAATGTAAAGTACTCCGGCATGGTTGCATATGCTCCGAGTCGTGCATGCACTACGACCCAGATGCTCTATGTCCCACATGTCGGCGAAAGGGAGCACGTGGAAATAGCCTAGGAATACATATAGGAGGATAAATGCGTGAAAAAATATGTACTATGAAGCGTTAGCTGCGGTTCAAAAAGGAGACCTAAAGTGATGACAGGTATAGGTCGCACGCACCCAACTAGTGGTACTAGACGTACGACTACTTTTTCCCTAAAAGAAAAGAGGTACGAGTGCTCAGTACTCCTATTCTATCAACACGAGTCCCATCTGACAACAGCGTCCGTGCTACAGCTAGGTCTTCTCCCTCGTTTCTCTCTTCTAATTCTAAACTTAGGCAATGCACGGTGGGCGGGGTGGGGATTTGCTGATGGTCGGTTTGCTCAACTGCGGCCCCACCTCACAGTGAAAATGTTATGACTGGAATAAAAATGCCATACACTAATAAAACATTAAGGCCACGAGGCGATGCAGTGCTGGTTACAGGAGGAAAGAAGAAAGATGCATCCATCGATGACGTCCACCTCCTCGACCCAGGGCGCCGGCCCACCGAACGACGGCTAAGTAGCAGCGGCTTTCATGGCCAGGTCGACGTGCTTCTGAACAATGGCGTCCAAAGATTCCAGCCGCTGGAAGAAGGCCAACGTCTTCCTGTCCTTGCTGGCCTTGTAGTGGCCTGTGTAGAAGATTTTCTCGTAGACGTGGATGTGCAGGTCAACGGTTTCTTTCATGGTGAGGCGCTGCGCGGCGAGCGCGGCCTCGAGGTGCACATTCTTCCTCGCGACCTCCGGCACCTGCAGGGCCACCAGGGGTTGAAAGAGTTCTTCACCATGGAGGCCGATGAGGGTGGCAAGAAATGAGGAGCCTGGGCGCGCGGGCTAGAGCAGTACGGCAAGGTCGTCCGCGCGCTTCTTGATGTCGGTGAACTTGTGGATGGAGTGGACCATCGTGTCGTCCATGCGAGAGGCGAAGCCGGCGTCAGCAAGGGCTATGATGCCGGCGGTCGCCAGCACCGCCTGGAAATGTTGCGCGATGCGGTGCCGCAGGCCGGCGTCTTGGATGATCTCGCACAGCCGACTTCCGCTTGCGTCCATCACCTCCATATGTGCTTGTGGCTTCTGGTCACTTGGTCTTGGATTGGAGTGAGCAGTGTTGCGCAGAGACTAGGAGTAGATGGATTGGAGTGGTGGGGCACCTTTATATGAGAGTCCAAACTCTGTTGCAATCACATCGTGCTGGCTCTATTCTGCTTCTCCAATTAATTCCCTCTGCATGCTAATTGAGGATGCATCATTGACTATTCAACGTCTCGGGAACCGCTACCCTCTCCCTCCTTGGCATTCAAGCCATATCAATGTAAATGCGGGTCAAGAAGAGACTAGTCGTTTACTACATTGTGCATCGAGACCGTGAGGGGGTGTGACGCGAACGGCACAGGCATGTTGTACTTGTTCCACTTTCTCGTTTTGAACTCGTGACTTGTAGTAACGCTCAGTTTTGAATATATATGTTTGGTTGTTGCGCCAATATATACAGCACTCCGTCCATGTAGGTTGGGTCGCTGAAGTCAAAATTAGACACAAAACATGATGGTGATGGACCAGTCTACCTCCGTCCTGGTTTATTGCTCCTCGTCGTAATCTGTGCCAAATTTTGACCATAAATTTGACTAACAAAAGGTTCATGCATGTCACCAAAATTATATCATCAAAAACTATGTTCAAATACGAATCAAATGATATAATTTTTGTTGACATGCACTAACGTTTTGTCAGCCAAATGTTTGGTCAAAAATTTGGCCCAAATTACAAAAGGGACTAATAAACCAGGACCTAGGTAGTACACCAGGTTGAAGACAGTGATACTACATATAATTAATGCCAAATAAGAGCAAGGGATCACACATGTCATTTACGACTGGAATAAAAATGCCATAAACTAATAAAACATTAAGGCCACGAGGCGATGCAGTGCTGGTTACAGGAGGCAAGATGAAAGATGCATCCATCGACGACGTCCACCTCCTCGACTCAGGGCGCCGGCCCACCAAACGGCGGCTAAGTAGCAGCGGCTTTCGTGGCCAGGTCGACGTGCTTCTGAACAATGGCGTCCAAAGAATCCAGCCGCTGGAAGAGGCCTGTCAGCATTCTAGGACTGGGGGTACCCAGACTTGCCTGCCTGCGGCCCACGGCGTGGTTCCACCGATGGCCTTGTATGTCCCAGATTCAGCGACAACAACTCAAGACCCTCGCAAGGGGCCAAGCCTCGCGAGGCGGACGACACCAAGACCTTCAGCAGGAGTGACCTCCTCATGCTGGCTCCTGAGGAGCGGAGATTCCTATGCAAGCCTCACCTCACGAGGTCCAAGTGACGTGAGCCATGATGACCAAGGCCAGGCGGGCGCCAGCGGGCGCAGTGTACCAGTTTCCTCTTTGGTGCTAAGGAGGCAAGCGTAGGCGCGGAGTCCCGAGGAATCAGCCAAAGGTTTCCATTCTCGTGCAATACGACCAAGACCGCCAGGACGGCAGGACAGAGGTCATCACCGAGCCCACCATGGTGTCACGACCAGAGGCTTTTGCAGGCGAAGAGTACTTTTGTCAGGATAGCCTGTACTAGTTGTCTCCCTTCGAATTTGGTCGTTGTGGGATCCCTTCCCGCCTTCATTTGGGAAGAGGACCAAGGACACTATAAAGAGGACATAGCCATCACCATAGAGGGGAAAGAGGAGAGGGGATCAGACCCATTCCATCCTCACACTCACCAGCTCACTCGAGCCCAAGAACACTCCTCCTCCTGAGGTTGTTCTCATACTGTACTAGTTCATCCTCAGCCCCTCGAGCCCAATCCACCACAAAGCAGGAGTATGGTTTTACACCGCAAGGTGGCTCGAACCTGGGTAAATTGTTGTGTCCCCTTTCCATACAGTTTGTTGAGCTAGGCTGTGAGATGAGCGAGTAGGCAGACTAGGAGTTCTTCGCACACACCCTAGAGTTCGGACCTCTCAAGGGTTTGTGGAACCCGAAATCCGACAAGGCCAATGTCTTTCTGTCCTCGCTAGCCTTGTAGTGGCCTATGTAGACGATTTCCTCATAGACGTGGATGTGCAGGTCGACGGTTTATTGCATGGCGAGGCGCTGCGCGGCGAACGCGGCCTCGAGGTGCACGTTCTTCGTCGCGACCTCCGGCAGCTGCAGGGCCACTAGTGCTTCAAAGAGTTTGTCACCTTGGAGGCCGATGAGGGTGGCAGGCAATGAGGAGCCTGGGCGCGCGGGCTGGAGCAGTACGGCAAGGTCGTCCACGCGCTTCTTGACGGCGGTGAACTTGCGGATGGAGTCGACCATCATCTGGCACATGCGAGAGGAGAAGCCGGCGTCCACGAGGGCTATGACGCCGGCAGTCGCCAGCACTGTCTGGAAACGATGCACGGTGCAGGGCCGCAGGCCGGCGTCTTGGACGATCCGGCACAGCCAACTGCCGCTCGCATCCATCGACGCCATGGGTGCTTGTGGCTTCTAGTCACTTGGTCTTGGTCTTGGATTGGAGTGGGCAGTGTTGCGCAGAAACAAGGAGTAGATGGATTCACATCGTGCTGGCTCCATTATGCTTCTCCAATTACTTACTCCTACCTCTGGATGCTAATTCAACGCGGAGGCATCATTGACCGTTCAACATTTTGGGAACCGCTACCCTCTGCCTCGTTGGCATTCAAGCCGTATCAACGTAAATGTGTGTCAAAAAGAGACTAGTCAGTAGTAGTATACTCAATATTGTGCACTGTGACCAAGGTGGAGAGGAAAATGAGAGAACTACATAGTATTTATTTACGATGTAGATTCACTCATTTTGCTCCATATGTACTCATTTAGGGTGTAGTCACTTGTTGAAATCTCTAGAAAGGCAAATACTCACTCCGTTTTTATTTACTCTGCATATTAGAGTTGACTGAAGTCAAATTTTCATAAAGTTTGACCAAGTTTATAAAAACTAATATAAACATTTATCATAACAAATATATATCATGTGAAAGTACATTCAATAATAAATCTAATTGTATTGATTTTTTATTGCTTATGTTAATATATATTTTTATACACTTGGTCAAACTTTATAAAGCTTGACTTTTACCAAAGCTAGTACGCGGACTAAATAAAAACGGAGGGAGTATTTAGGAACGGAGGGAGTAGTCCCTCCTTTCGGGTTTACAGGGCGAGCAAGCACAATAGTGGGCTTATAGCCTGCTTACATGGCAATTTTGTCTCATGCAAGAGCCTGGCTATATGCGTGCTCCAAGGCTCCGCACCACGCCCCACCCCTACACAAATACTGCCACACGAGCGTTCACAACTGCCACGTTCGGGTTGCGCTTGGATCTTCGCCTCTTCGAGAAGACGAACAATGATGTTACTACTTCTACAGTATCGAATCAACTGCTGCATGTCCGTCCACGGCGTGCGGGAGGGATAGCTTGTTGTAGTAAGCAAAAGCTTGTCCTCGTCTATGAGCCACCACACGCATGGGCGAGGGAGAGGGCGTGTAGTAGTAAAATCAAGCTTCTCCTTATTGTATGAGTTGACACGGCACATCATAGCACTGGCCCCACATGCTTGCCTCTAAAAACTTGGCTAAAAGACCCGCAGTGTATAATATATTTGTTGCAACCTTTTACCCCACCACAAATTAAAATATATATTCCTGCCTTGACCAGATGAGCGTGCAAACTACAATCACCAGGATGACAGGTAGGGCCAGAAGATTATTTTAATCAAAAAATTCTTCGAGACGGCCTCATAGCATGGAGCCGACTCCAACGATTTTAAGCTTAGAGGCACGGTACACGCTACCCTAGACTATGTCACTATACTACCTCCCCTACACATGAAACTGCCACACGAGCATCTAGGTTGCGCTTGGCTCTTCGCCTCTTCGGGAAGTCGAACAATGATGGTACTACTACAGTGGAGTACTACTAGTATGCTTCTGGCCATCTGACACCGAATGAACTGCTGCATGTCCACCGCGTGCGGGAGGGAGAGCGTGTAGCGAAAGCTTCTCTTAGTCCTGCGAGCCACCACGCTCATGGGCGAGGGAGAGGGCGTTGTAATAAAACTTATCCTTGCTGTATGAGTTGACGCGACACATCAAAGCAGTGCACTCGATATATTTCAATAATTTGCGTTTACCGATGCATTAATTACAACGCATGCATGCATGCATGCCGTGACTTTCCTTTTGATACTTGCATGTGTTGATTTAATGCACCTTGAAGTAGTATGAATATGTGACGATAAAACTTTGTAAAGTCCCAACCCTAAAGTGATGGATGGTTGTGCATGAGGAGGGCGAGATCATGCTGACGGAACAAGATCCGACGATGGAGCTCTCTATGGTCTCTATGGACCTCACCTTGCTCCACTGCCCCTTCTGCCTCCGCCCCTTAAAGCCTCCAGTGTATGAGCTTCGAAAACACCTCGTCCGTTCGGCTGATCGAGCAAGTTGTAGCCCCGGGAACCAGCGACAGTGCCAGAAGTGCGAGCACGGCGGCGGCTTCGACGTGCAAAACATGGCGATGGACGCCGCCCTCTCCTTGGTGAGGGTGGAGTGCCCGCACGAAGGCTGTGGGCTCTACGTCACTTACCACGAGCTCGCCGATCACCAGAGCGTGTGTCCGCTCGTGCCCTACAAATGCCCCGTGTCCGTCTGGGGCTACGAAGGCCCGCTGATATGTCTCCAACGTATCTATAATTTATGAAGTATTCATGCTATTATATTATCTGTTTTGGATGTTTATGGGCTTTATTAAACACTTTTATATTATTTTTGGGACTAACCTATTAACCCAGAGCCCAGTGCTAGTTCCTATTTTTTCCCCTTGTTTCAGTGTTTCGAAGAAAAGGAATATCAAACGGAGTCCGGACGGAATGAAACCTTCGGGAGAGTTATTTTTGGAAAGAAAGCAATCCAGGAGACTTGGAGTACACGTCAGGGAATCAACGAGGAGAGCACGAGGCAGGGAGGCGCGCCTGCCCCCCTGGGCGCGCCCCCCACCCTCGTGGCTCCCCTGGCCGACTTCTTTCGCCTATATATGTCCATATACCCTAAAAACATCAGGGAACAGAATAGATCGGGAGTTCCGCCGCCGCAAGCCTCTGTACCCACCAAAAACCAATCGGGACCCTGTTACGGCACCCTGCCGGAGGGGGGATCCCTCATCGGTGGCCATCTTCATCATCCCGGCGCTCTCCATGACAAGGAGGGAGTAGTTCACCCTCGGGGCTGAGGGTATGTACCCGTAGCTATGTGTTTGATCTCTCTCTCTCGTGTTCTAGACGTGGTACGATCTTGATGTATCGCGAGCTTTGCTATTATAGTTGGATCTTATGATGTTTCTCCCCCTCTACTCGCTTGTAATGGATTGAGTTTTCCCTTTGAAGTGATCTTATCGGATTGAGTCTTTAAGGATTTGAGAACACTTTATGTATGTCTTGCATGTGCTTATCTGTGGTGACAATGGGATATCACGTGATCTACTTGATGTATGTTTTGGTGATCAACTTGCGGGTTCCGTGACCTCGTGAACTTATGCATAGGGGTTGGCACACGTTTTCGTCTTGACTCTCCGGTAGAAACTTTGGGCACTCTTTGAAGTTCTTTGTGTTGGTTGAATAGATGAATCTGAGATTGTGTGATGCATATCGTATAATCATACCCACGGATACTTGAGGTGACATTGGAGTATCTAGGTGACATTAGGGTTTTGGTTGATATGTGTCTTAAGGTGTTATTCTAGTACGAACTCTTGAATAGATCGATCCGAAAGAATAACTTTGAGGTGGTTTCGTACCCTACAATAATCTCTTCGTTTGTTCTCCGCTATTAGTGACTTTGGAGTGACTCTTTGTTGCGTGTTGAGGGATAGTTATATGATCCAGTTATGTTATTATTGTTGAGAGAACTTGCACTAGTGAAAGTATGAACCCTAGGCCTTGTTTCCTAGCATTGCAATACCGTTTGTGCTCACTTTTATCATTAGTTACCTTGCTGTTCTTATATTTTCAGATTACAAAACCTATATCTACCATCCATATTGCACTTGTATCACCATCTCTTCGTCGAACTAGTGCACCTATACAATTTACCAATTTATTGGGTGTGTTGGGGACACAAGAGACTCTTTGTTATTTGGTTGTAGGGTTGCTTGAGAGAGACCATCTTCATCCTACGCCTCCCACGGATTGATAAACCTTAGGTCATCCACTTGAGGGAAATTTGCTACTGTCCTACAAACCTCTGCACTTGGAGGCCCAACAATGTCTTCAACAAGAAGGTTGTGTAGTAGACATCAAGCTCTTTTCTGGCGCCGTTGCCGGGGAGGCTAGGTAAGCGGCACTCACACCCCGTCAACTAAGCTCTTTTCCGGCGCCGTTGCCGGGGAGGTGAGTGCTTGAAGGTATATATTTAGATCTTGCAATCAAATCTTTTAGTTTCTTATTTTAGCACTAGTTTAGTTTATAAAAGAAAATTACAAAAAAAATGGAATTAAGGGTGCCTCATATGCTTCATCTTTTCAATATCTTTCATGAAAATGATGAGAAGGAAAATTGTGCTCAAGTACTAGAAGAAGAATTACATAGAACGCTTGGCATAAAATATGTGAATGATGAGCATGGTTGCAATGTTGTTAGTATGAATTCTTTGAATACCCATGATGCTAATGATATGCAAAGCCACAAGCTTGGGGATGCTATGTTTCATGAAGATGATATGTTTAGTCCCCCAAGTTTTAATGAGCAAATTTATTATGATGAAAGCATGCCTCCTATCTATGATGATTATTGTGATGACAAGTATGCTATAAAGAATAATGATAACCATGAAACTTGTCATCTCAATCTTAATTTTCAATCACATGATAGTTATTTTGTTGAGTTTGCTCCCACTTTTATTCATGAGAAGAAATTTGCTTATGTAGATAGTAAAAATTCTATGCTTGTAGATCATGAAAAGAATGATTTATGTGATGGTTATATTGTTGAATTCATTCATGATGCTACTGAAAATTATTATGAGGGAGGAACATATGCTTGTAGGAATTGCAATAATATCATGTTTCCTCTCTATGTGCTTAAAGTTTTAAAGTTATGCTTGTTTTGCCTTCCTATGCTAGTTGATTATTGTTCCCATAAGTTGTTTTCTCACAAAATCCCTATGCATAGGAAGTGGGTTAGACTTAAATGTGCTATTCATATTCTTCATGATGCTCTCTTTATGTTTCAATTCTTATCTTTTATGTGAGCATCATTGAAATCATCATGCCTAGCTAGGGGCGTTAAACATTAGCGCTTGTTGGGAGGCAACCCAATTTTATTTTTGTTTCCTACTTTTTGGTTCTGTTTAGTAATAAATATTTCATCTAGCCTCTGGTTAGATGTGGTTTAATGTTTTAATTAGTGTTTGTGCCAAGTAAGACCTATAGGATCTTCTTGGATGATAGTTATTTGATCTTGCTGAAAATTCCAGAAACTTTCTGTTCACGAAAACAATTGTTAACAATTACCAGAACGTGATAAAATACTGATTCCAATTTCAGAAGATCAATAAGCAAATTATCTAGGTCGTCCTAGTTTGGTAGATTTTTCTGAGGTCCAGAAGTTTGCGTTAGTTACAGATTACTACAGACTGTTCTGTTTTTGACAGATTCTGTTTTTCGTGTGTTGTTTGCTTATTTTGATGAATCTATGGCTAGTAAAATAGTTTATAAACCATAGAGAAGTTGGAATACAGTAGGTTTAACACCAATATAAATAAAGAATGAGTTCAATACAGTACCTTGAAGTGGTGTTTTCTTTTCTTTCGGTAACGGAGCTCACGAGATTTTCTGTTAAGTTTTGTGTTGTGAAGTTTTCAAGTTTTGGGTAAAGATTCGATGGACTATGGAATAAGGAGTGGCAAGAGCCTAAGCTTGGGGATGCCCAAGGCACCCCAAGGTAATATTCAAGGACAACCAAGCGTCTAAGCTTGGGGATGCCCCGGAAGGCATCCCCTCTTTCGTCTTCGTTCATCGGTAACTTGGAGCTATATTTTTATTCACCACATGCTATGTGTTTTGCTTGGAGAGTCAATTTATTTTATTTTGTTTTGCTTGCTGTTTTAATAAAAATATCAAGATCTGAGAGAGAGTCTTCCCATAGCTACATAATTATTTAACTACTCATTGATCTTCACTTATATCTTTTTGGAGTAGTATGTCATTTACTCGTGTGCTTCACTTATATCCTATGAGTAAATGGTTGAATGAATTGAATATCATAAATCTGAAATTATATATGTTTCATATACTTATCCCATAGGGAGTAATGACTTTACATATAAGAAGTAGAGGCGGTAAATTTATTGAAGGTTAGCAAACGTTGTATTGGTCACTTGAACAATTCATGAAAGAATATTGAAGGAAGAGAGATTTCACATATAATACTATCTTGGACATCTTGTATGATTGTGAGCCCCATTAATTATTTTCAAACCTGAGCAAATTAGTTGAAGTTGGACAAGGAAGACAACATAATGAGTTATGCTTGGGTATATTTGTATAGAAGTTATATTGTTATGGATCCTCTAACTTGTGGTGCTTGCTATTTAGAATCCTTTGCTAGCCAAAATATTTGTACTAAGCGGGAATACTGCTTGTGCATCCAAATTCCTTGAACCAAGTTTCTTCCATGAGTGTCCACCATATCTACCTATATGCGGTATTTACCTGCCGTTCCAAGTAAATTTGCATGTGCCAAACTCTAAACCTTCAAATAATAATCTGTTTTGTATGCCCGAATCGCTCATGTAGCGACTAGGGGTTGTCAGTATCTTCCATGCTAGGTGGGTTATTCTCACGATGAGTGGACTCTGCTCATCATTCACGAGAAAATGGCTGGTAACTGGGATGCCCAGTCCTATGATCAAAAGATCAAAAACAAATTCGCAAATAATTTAAACAAACTCCCCCAGGAATGTTGATAGTTGGACGGCACCCGTTGTTTCGGACAAGCCGTGGAGTGTGAATGTTGGTGGAGGGGGAGTAAAAACTTTACTTTTCTGCGTGGGAACCGCCTATAATGTATCTAGTACGGAAGATATTGGGAACTCTTGGTTGTTATGTTGACAATGAAAGCATACCTCTCAAAATTATTTTCATCTCTGTTTTTGCTTCGAGCTCTGGCACCTCTGCATATCCCTGCTTCCCTCTGCGAAGGGCCTATCTTTTACTTTTATGCAAGAGTTAGTAGTATTCCTTCTCATTCCAACCTACTCTTTAGTTGGCAAGCATCATGTGATGGAAAGATCTAAGCATATATGGCCATTCAAATATATTTGATCATGAATTATTACTGTTGACATTACCCTTGAGGTAAAAGGTTGGGAGGCAAAACATTAAGCCCCTATCTTTCTCTGTGTTCGATGAATACTGTTTGTTCTAAAAATATGCTTTGAGTGGTAGCAATCATGGAAGACTAAATGATAGTTGAGTATGTGAAGTTTGCTGAATTAAAGCTCTGACATAGACTCTTCCTGAAAATAAGATGAATTGTAATTGTTTGATGACTAATAACACGGTTTGTTAGTTTTCAAGAAAGTTTATGATCTATACTTTAACATGTGAATAGTTTGTTACTTGATCATGAAAAGTTCTATTAGTTGAGCTACTGTTATGACATATGATGATGCTAGAAAAGGTGATTGAAATTATCATTGATCAAACTTGTGCACCTGCTAGCATTCACACTTAATATATTCTTTCTTTTATCATTTACCTACTCAAGGACGAGCAGGATTTAAGCTTGGGGGTGCTGATACGTCTCCAACGTATCTATAATTTATGAAGTATTCATGCTATTATATTATCTGTTTTGGATGTTTATGGGCTTTATTAAACACTTTTATATTATTTTTGGGACTAACCTATTAACCCAGAGCCCAGTGCCAACTCCTGTTTTTTCCCTTGTTTCAGTGTTTCGAAGAAAATGAATATCAAACGGAGTCCAAACGGAATGAAACCTTCGGGAGAGTTATTTTTGGAAAGAAAGCAATCCAGGAGACTTGGAGTACACGTCAGGGAATCAACGAAGAGAGCACGAGGTAGGGAGGCGCGCCTGCCCCCTGGGCGCGCCCCCATCCTCGTGGGCCCCTCGTGGCTCCCCCGACCGACTTCTTTCGCCTATATATGTCCATATACCCTAAAAACATCGGGGAACGGAATAGATCGGGAGTTCCGCCACCGCAAGCCTCTGTACCCACCAAAAACCAATCGGGACCCTGTTCCGGCACCCTGCCGGAGGGGGGGATCCCTCACCGGTGGCCATCTTCATCATCCCGGCGCTCTCCATGACAAGGAGGGAGTAGTTCACCCTCGGGGCTGAGGGTATGTACCAGTAGCTATGTGTTTCATCTCTCTCTCTCTCTCGTGTAATTGAGGTGGTACGATCTTGATGTATCGCGAGCTTTGCTATTATAGTTGGATCTTATGATGTTTCTCCCCCTCTACTCTCTTGTAATGGATTGAGTTTTCCCTTTGAAGTGATCTTATCGGATTGAGTCTTTAAGGATTTGAGAACACTTTATGTATGTCTTGCATGTGCTTATCTGTGGTGACAATGGGATATCACGTGATCTACTTGATGTATGTTTTGGTGATCAACTTGCGGGTTCCGTGACCTCGTGAACTTATGCATAGGGGTTGGCACACGTTTTCGTCTTGACTCTCCGGTAGAAACTTTGGGGCACTCTTTGAAGTTCTTTGTGTTGGTTGAATAGATGAATCTGAGATTGTGTGATGCATATCGTATATTCATACCCACGGATACTTGAGGTGACATTGGAGTATCTAGGTGACATTAGGGTTTTGGTTGATATGTGTCTTAAGGTGTTATTCTAGTACGAACTCTTGAATAGATCGATCCGAAAGAATAACTTTGAGGTGGTTTCATACCCTACAATAATCTCTTCATTTGTTCTCCGCTATTAGTGACTTTGGAGTGACTCTTTGTTGCATGTTGAGGGATAGTTATATGATCCAATTATGTTATTATTGTTGAGCGAACTTGCACTAGTGAAAGTATGAACCCTAGGCCTTGTTTCCTAGCATTGCAATACCGTTTGTGCTCATTTTTATCATTAGTTACCTTTCTGTTCTTATATTTCAGATTACAAAACCTATATCTACCATCCATATTGCACTTGTATCACCATCTCTTCGCCGAGCTAGTGCACCTATACAATTTACCATTGTATTGGGTGTGTTGGGGACACAAGAGACTCTTTGTTATTTGGTTGTAGGGTTGCTTGAGAGAGACCATCTTCATCCTACGCCTCCCACAGATTGATAAACCTTAGGTCATCCACTTGAGGGAAATTTTCTACTGTCCTACAAACCTCTGCACTTGGAGGCCCAACAACGTCTTCAAGAAGAAGGCTGTGTAGTAGACATCACCCGCCGCTGGCGCTCTCCCACCACATCAGCACCGTGCATCCCATGCCCGTGCACAGGATCCAGTACGGCAAGGTGCTCCAGCTGCAAGTGCCAGTGTCGGAGCCATGGCTCTTGCTGTTCGCGGAGGAGGACGGTCGCGCGTTGTTCTTGGTCGGCGGCGTGCTCGACATCGGCGCACCTGTCACCATGTCGGTCGTCTTCATCAGAGCGGGGGCGTCCCCACTGCTGCACTACGCGGCCAAGCTGTGGGCGAACAGCCCGCCGCGGGAGCCCAAAGGCAGGACTGACGCCGTCAAGGTGGAAATCAAGGTGAGAAGCAGCAAGGATCCTGGCGACGTTGCTATGCAGGAGCTGACCTTCTTCACAGTTCCGCCCAAGCTGCTAGCCGGGCTAGGATGTCGAGGACATTGTCCCTCCACATTCAGATTGACAAGCTCGCCTCCTAAATGATTCTACAGTGCCTTCTACTTATCTTAGTAATATGCTAATATAGGGGTTAGCTTGGTCTACTTTAGCTTAAGAGGTGGTGGGTTTTGGTGGCGATGCAGCAATTACTTCAACATCAGATCAACAGTTAAAGTAATTTCCAATAGTCGAACGGATATTTTATGTCTGTTGGATATAAAGATCCTTTGGGTACGAAGTATAAGTAGCTTATATGCTTGTTTCAAGAAGTGTTGCATACTTCTGCGAGTTGACGCGACACAACAAAGTAGTAGTACTACTAGTAGTACTCACCCGACTGCGCACTAGGAAGACGAAGCTCATGTCGTGTTGGTGCCGGGTGCGGTCCGCACATTAACCAAAACCTCACGCCTCCAGCTTAGCCTCCGCATTTTCAACTTCTCAATTTCAAGGCCAAGGAGAACTGGGAACCTATGATAGAGCCATACGGATGGTTGAGAACACTACATTTCGTAGCTACAGATGCGTGCGTGAGAGAGGATGAGTGCGTGTGTGCACCTCTTCTCTTCGTGTATAACATACTAAACTCAGAGTATAAGTGTATGTGGGTGGCATCGACCTAGGGAGCTAGAGATGGTGCGTGCGAGAAGTCCTGAGAGACTAGGTGTGTGCGTGGGAAAGAGGGAGAGAGATGATATGTGTCGATGTAATGCGTGTGAAAAAAAGAGTAGTCTATAGCTCGCCACGAGGCTATTCCTGTCGAACGCCCCAATAACCGTAAGATATGTACCCGACGGTGCTAGTTATTGCACGTACACAGCAGTAGAAAAAGAAGTACCATGGCATATTACAAAACTGCAACACCACGGCCGAGAACACGTGCCCACGTTACGCCATCCGGGAATAGTGCCGCACTTCGAAACTAGAACCGTCAATAAATTTTGAGCTTGCATCTCGTCACATTCCAAATTACTACCACGCTATATTTAATTGCAAACCTGTTCACACCGATCACAACCTAAACGGTTTCCCACTTAGGAGCGTATTAGTACTCGGTTATAAATACTACTATGACAAGATGACTGCACACTCCTCCTCAACTCCTCATCCACAAAAACAAACAAGTCATTTAGCATTGTTCCCTTGCGTCTGACATGGCCAGCGTGAGTTCTGGGTCGAGAGATTACCACCAGGGAGAGGCGAGCATGGAAGCGAAAGCACGAGAGATGTCCCACCGCGCGGCAGTAGCAACACGGAGGTCCCGCCGCGCGACAGTAGCAGCACGGAGGTCCCACCGCGCCGCCGAAGCAGCACGGAGGTCCTGCCGCACCTCAACCCATCAGACTAGTCCGGCGGTGCCGCAGAAGTAGAAGAGATGTCCCGCCAAGCCACGAATGCAGCAGAGATGTCCTCCCACGCCGTGGCGGCCTGGGAAAATGTCTCGCGAGGAGGCGAGGACTCTTATAGCCGCATGCATGCGATCGTCCATAGCCAGATGGATCAGATCTCCGGTTGGGCGAGGTTGCAGGACGACATGAAAGCCTCGTTTGAATAGGCTACCGGCGTCATCCGGCAACTAGGGGAGGGAAATGCGAAGCTCCGGGCCGAGGGCGACCTGTTGAGGGCGAAGATCGCTGGAACGGAGGAGACTGCTGCCTTGTTGAAGAGGACGAGCGTCATCGTCAAGAAACTTATGGACGAGAATGCCATGCTCCACATCGAGCGCAAAAGGCTGGTGGAGGAATCTGGGGACGCTGCCAAGCAGCATATTAAGGACGTTAAACTGATGAAAGAGATCATCACCGCTCGCTGCGAGAACTAGTCTCCGCGACCTGCAGCGCGTCAAGAAAGTAGAGATCAGCGAGCCAGATCGTTGTATGTGTCTTCCTTCTTCTTTTGCCCTTGTGTTTCGGGCGTAGCCGCATGTGGCTTTTCTAATTATCTTCCTAAATATGTAAGACAATTATTATCCATTGTCGTCGTCCTTATATATTCATCAGTCTTTCTATAAGTCGCGGTAGATGCTATATAGGTCCGTCGGATCTTACATCAAGATCCGTGCAAAATTTCTTTTCAGATTTTCTTTTTTCTCTCTTAAATCTCAGTCGAGTGAGACATAGCCACGCCATTAAACAGGGGCTCGGGCGCCATTCATGGGGAACTTGGAAGAGAGGTGGGCGGCAGATGGAGGTCAAAGGGCTCTCCTCCCGATAAGCACGCGCAGGGGTCTGATCGCACGCCTCCCGTACTCAAATAGCTACCCTGCACGGCGCCTCCTAGCTAATAAAAAAAGGGACGTGTGGCGGCACGTAAATGGTAAGTAGAACGCCCACGGTTTCAATAATACTTGTGTTTCCGATTGTAACGTGACAGCACTTGTTCCAAAATGACTTTGTTGATTGTTAATGTGTGCGCCTTCGCAAATCGGACAGTAAAATTACCACAGCCTGTTGGTGCCATGTCATGACACCAAGCCAAGTTTCATGATTTTCATGCGTGTTTTGGATTTACAGGAATTAAAAAACCAAGTTTCTCAATGTTTCCGGCCGAGCCACGACGCCCGGATGTTTTCAGTCGCATTTCTTGCATGGGACCTAGAAATTTACCCGAGGACACACATGTGATTTTTCAACCAACTTTGGTGCACTGGAGCATGTGCTTGTAGTTCAAATTTGAATTATGCACATTAAATGACCAGAAACTCAATTAATGTATAAAAAGGCCAAACGAACCCGGAATAATTCCAAAATTTAACACGACACTCATATAGTTCTATGTTGCCTCTGTAAAGAAAATCAAGGGGGGCAGCGTATATCGTTTCGCACACAAAGGTGACACGTTCCCTCTCAGAACCACGAGCCTTCTTGAGAGAAGCTCCGGTTTGCAAGAAGCTTATACCAAAACTTGTTCCAATTCAGCCAAATATTTTACCACGGGATGTTAGTATATACCATGACATGACACCAAGCCAAGTTTCATGATTTTTAGGCGTGCTTTGGATTTACAAGAATTTTAAAACCAAGTTTCTCAATGTTCTCGGTCGAGCCACGATGCCCAAATGTTTGAATTTCATTCCCATTTCTTTCATGGGACCTAGAAATTCACCCGAGGACACACATGTTATTTTTCAACTAACTTTGGTGCACTGGAGCATGTGCTTGTAGTTCAAAATTGAAATATGCACATTAAATGACCAGAAACTCAACTAATGTATAAAAAGTCCAAACGAACCCGGACTAATCCCAAAATTTAACACGACACTCATATAGTTCTATGTTGCCTCTGTAAAGAAAATCATGGGGGGCAGCGTATATCGTTTCGCGTACAAAGGTGACACATTCCCTCTCAGAACCATGAGCCTTCTTGAGAGAAGCTCCGATTTGCAAGAAGCTTATACCAAAACTTGTTCCAATTCGGCCAAGTTTTTTACCACAGCATGTTAGTGCCATGACATGAAACCATGCCAAGTTTCATGATTTCCAGGCAAGTTTTGGATTTATAGGAATTTAAAAACCAAGTTTCTCAATGTTCTTGGCCGAGTCACGACGCCCAGATGTTTGAATTTCCTTCCCATTTCTTGCATGGGACCTAGAAATTCACCCAAGGACACACATGTGATTTTTCGACCAACTTTGGTGCACCGGAGCACGTGCTTGCAGTTCAAATTTGAATTATGCACATTAAATGTCCAGAACTCAATTAATGTATAAAGAGGCCGAACGAACCCGGAATAATTCCAAAATTAACAAAATGTAAACTTAATTAATATCTTCTCTATGTGGGGCATTTAATAAATGTCATTTATATATGTTTTCTACCCTATTCAAATTTAGTAAATATGACAGTTTGATGCTCTCACATAATCTATTATTGACACAATAGGGGATGTTGATTCATATCAACTACCATATCCTAAAAGGTTAAAACAGGTACATAATCATCTGCTCTGTTTTGCACAGTGCACTACCAACCCCTATACGATGATGCACATTAACCTCTTGATACGAGTTTTATGTAAACCAGTGGCTTAAAGTTGATTTTCATATTGTTTGAAATTGTGTCAATAAAGATTTATTTAAGAATATTGTTTGCTGATGTTGTCGGATGTGTGTATGAAAGATGCTTTTTTTCCTCCCGTTGCAACGCACGGACATGTTTTGCTAGTGTATAAAAAAGACCAAACAAACCCGGAATAATTCCAAAATTTAACAGGGCACTCATATAGTTATATCTTGCCTCTGTAAAGAAAATCAGGGGGAGGCAGCGTATATCATTTTGCACACAAAGGTGACACGTTCCCTCTCGGAACCACGAGGCTTGTTGAGATAATCTCCGGTTTGCAAGAAGCTTATACCGAAACTTGTCCCGGTTCAGCCAAAAATTATACATATGAAAACAGGGTTTAGAATATCCCGAACATCTCACTACCTAGACCAATGTACTGTGATTTGAATTCAACATAAAATGGATACACATATTTGAATAGGAGATCGTATGGTACATGTAGTTCATAGTGAAATATGATTACTGCTATATGCATGTTTTCTGTTATCAAGATAATATTTAAATGATGGTATAACTTGACAACAATCGTATTCAAATAAGGAAAATTGATTCAAATTTAGTCCATATGGTAGACGACAATATATATGTTCATAGGGTGGAGTAAAATGTTCATATAAGATGGAAGATCGAAATGTAGGACTACATCCATTATAAACCGCAAGGTCACCTAAAGATATATTCGAATTCAACATAACATGGATTCAAAAATTGAAATTCGAGATCCTGGCATTTTTAATCATATAAAAAGGGACATGAATCTTTCTTGTGGTGGGAATTGATTTGTTTTTTGTTGTTGTTGAGGGAAGTGTGAATTGATTTGGTACTGTACAGGGTAATCTTGTTCTCCCAATTTTTTTACATTTTTCTTGTAGTTTTCTCAATGGCATTTATAGCAATATAGCAAAAGGGGACATGACTCTCTTGTGTCTTGTATGAATTGTTTTTTTGTATACGTTAAGTTTGTTCTGCCGAACATGGAATCCGCACCTTGTTATCCTGAAATTTCGACGCGCGCAAAAACTCCCTCCTCATCCGAAATCGGTCCGGCAGCCAAGGCACGCGAAATCCCCTTTCTACCCCTCAGCCGGAAATCCCGCCTCGACGCCGCGTGGTCAAAACTAGTGGGGGTACGTTCATAACTTACCCTACATTTCGGACAAGTGCGTCCCTAAGCCATGGCTCCCCCTACCTTCCCCTTCGCCCCCCATTCGTACAACGAGGCCGCCAAAACCCGCGAAACTGCACGCTCCTCCGTCGGCCTCCCGACCGCCGCCCAGCCGGAGACTCTTCCCCAACGACGTTGTCCACTGCAACAACTCGCTGTCCCTTATCCACCACACCAGATGAGGACCCGTCGTCGATCTCGTCGTCCCGCCGGATCAGCCGCCCCGTCCTCCACCTCCAAGGAGTTGCCCTGATGTTCGCCTCGTCTATCGCGCCACCTCCATCCCCACAGTGCCGTCTTGACCTGCCCCACCGGAACCGCAGCACCCTCACCAATTCCTCCGATGAAGCCGAGGCCTACTCGGTGCCACCAAGGACGTTCTGCACTCACCGCTGCATTTTATCTTTTATTCGATCTCACAGGGCTGCCGTTGCTCGATACTGAGCAGCCATGGCGGATCTCCATCGACGGTGCCGGCGCCGGCCACTTCATCCACGACGTCTCTCCCCCATGTCGTTGCTTCCTCGACGGCGATTTCCACATCGGCACTAGCTTCTGCTGCTCCGGCTCTCGCTCGCGCTGCGGATCTGTTCTTGTTGTCGCTCGCGCTGCTGCACTGCTCTTGCTTTCGTTCGTGTTGTTACTCTGCTCCGCTATTGCTGTCGGTCACGCTGCTGCTCCGCTCTTGCTCTCATTCATGCTGCTCTGCTCTTGCTCTTGCTCGCGCTGCTTCTGCTGCTGCACGACCTCCGACAGCTACAGGGGTTGCTGCTTTAGCACTCGCTCGCGATGCTGCTGCACGACTTGCTCTCTGCTAGTGCATTCGCTGCTCGAGCGGCTGCTGATTTAGATCACTGCTTCTCTGCTACTAGTGCTCGAACACCCTAAACTTCAATTGCAATGCTCTGCTACTAGTTCAACCAGTTTCGATAGTAAAATTCAGTTTTGACTATAAAGTCCAGTTTCTTCAGTTAAGTTCAGAGTGAACGGTATTTCAGCATCTGTCGGAGCGGCCGTGGTGCGGCTGATGCATTTTACATCTAGCACTTTTTGGTGATGTATTTTACATCATCTATTGCAGATGATATTAGAGTCCCACTTTAGATTAATGTTGTATGTCTTGTCCTGCTTCAGCCTCGCCGCCGTACACCTCACTGGAGCTGCTCCAATGACGGAACCATCCATCACAGCGGAGCAGTACCCTCAGTGTCGTTTCCAGAGGCCTCGGATCTTCTTCCCCGCCTCCGACAGTCACACCAGCATCACCATCCTCCACGTCCAACCCAATGATGCTGAGGTTGACAAGGCTATGCCAAAGAGGTTGTACACTCGTTGCATCACTTTGTTACTCTGCATTCATGTCGATCCCTCAGGGGTCCTTTGGTTCAAAGCAGTTGCAAATCTAGAAATAAATGAATCATGGTCACAAAGTTAACAGGGAGAAAACTAAATGCTCTTTTGAACCACAATTTTACTCGGTTTAGCAAGATAGCCATTATATGATACTAATGTGGAGCAAACATAAGCTCAAAAAATATTTCAAGGGCAGGCTTCAGCCTGTTGAAGACTGCCTACTAGAATCGCCACTGGTTCAAAGAAAATGTGAAGGAAAACATAGGAATTGGAAACTTTACTATGGTACTACTATTCATGCATTTGGTTAGAAGGAATGGAGCAAAGCAAAACTGGAGGATTTTTTTCCTTTGGTGCCTCTTTCAAAGAAAAAATATAGGAATTTTAATATCCACTTGGACGTCGTTTTCAAATTAATATGCATGAAGAACAGGAGTAATTGCATTGCTGGCATAATAAGATTCTTATTTTTGCATTTTCACGTGGTTTGACTTTAATTTAACCATGTTTCTCTATTCATGTGTTCTTCCAATTCATGTGAACCAAACACCCAGGTTGGCAGAAATCCTATGTTTGCAAATGCTCTGTTTTGCACGTGCATTCCTATCCTATTCCTGTGTTTTTCTTGTCCCTGCGTTTATAGAATCTTCCAATTCTAAGGAGCCCTTACAGATTTACTTCATTTTCAGATAGGTGTCAAAGAAAACCCTGTGTGTTATGTTCTGCTCATGCCGTGCCGTCATCCACCCCACCTGAGGTGCACCATCGACGGAAGTGTTCACTGCAGCAGAGATTCCCCCTGCAGACTTTCTTTCGCCTCCTCAGATCATCTTCCCCGTTGCCGGCAGCCACGCCAACTGCATTACCATCATCGACTGAGCAGATGAACCTAAGGACGACACAGTTCCGGAAGAGAGGTCGCACTCTTTCGTGTCTGCTTACGTTATACATCAGTTATTATTACCTGCTACTTTATCGTCCTGTTACCTCTTAGACTCCGAGTCATGTCCAAACTAATGTTCAAACTTGAGTTTTAAAATGCCTGTGGGGCACATATCGAGGCAGCAATGAATAGTATTTGTCTACTATCTGGTTCATCTGGGGTCTTCTATGTGGTTCATGTTGGGTGGGCAACAAACAGTAGATGATCCATTGTCTATCATTTTAAACTGAAGCTATAATCTACCTGCTATCATTAGTTTTGGATCTATCTACTCGTTTTCTACCATCAGTCTTGATTTCTGCATGCACCCCTTAGGCCTTACATAATCTAACTATGTTTTTTATTATGCATGTCAGTTATTATACACAATCGTACTGAACATGTAGAGAAAAACAGAAGACCATTGCGTGGGAATATAATGTCATGCAGACACCGCTCCATGGTGGGCGAAGTGCCCCCCTCCTGCCATTCCAGATTGTATTCCAGAGGAAGATAACTGTTCAGAGGGGGATTCAGAGGGAGCCGACCACTCCTATTTACCCCCTGAGGTGTTTGCTCTAACATGGCATGCTGATGTTGGTCATATCATGCATATGGCGCCAAACATTGCTTACATTATACATCTTATATACCATCAGCTTAGTTTCGATTTGCTTTGTGTGAATTCCACCTGTTTGGTTTCTATATCATACTCCCACCGTTCCTAAATATTTTTCTTTTTAGAGATTTCAACAACTGACTACATACGGAGCAAAATGAGTGAATCTACACTCTAAAATATGTCTATATACGTCTGTATGTGGTAGTCCATTTGAAATCTCTAAAAAGACAAATATTTAGGAACGGAGGGAGTCCATGGGAATTATGTAATGCCATCTTCTTTAGCCTGGCATCATATACGTGAATCATGCAATGCCATCCTGTTTAGCCAGTCATCGTATATGTGAATTGTATCGTGCCATATTTTTTCATAATGTATTCCATTTGTCAACAATGTTTATACATTCATCTACTCTTCCTGTGCATCAGCCATTTGAGTCGGTCATGGGAAAATCTGGAGTGAAAACAAGGTCTTCTGAGCAGTCAGTGCTACCTGTCGATGCAGATTTCTTGCTGGTTACAGATAGCTCCTCAGAGGAGGATTCAGAGACAGATGACCAGTCGTATCCCCCCCCCCGAGGTGCATGCTCTAACTTGGCAGGGTTATATTGCTCATATCATGCATATGGTGTCTTGCATTGCCATGCCATCTGCTTAGATTAGACATGCTTTGTGTGAATGCCTCCTGTTTGCTTTCTATATCAGATATGTGAATTATGCAATGCCATGTTTTTCAGCCAGTTATCATATATGTGAATTATGCACCGCCATGTAGCCAGGCATCATATATGTGAATTATCTCATGCCATCCTTTTTTTCATTACGTATTCCATTTGTCGACAATCTGTGTATATTGAACTACTCTTCATGTGTATCAGCCATTTGAGCCGGTTATGGAAAAATCAGGAGTGAAAACAAGGTCTTCAGAGCAGGCAATGGTACCTGTTGAAGCATATATCTCGATGGTTACAGGTAGCTCCTCAGAGGAGAATTCAAAGACAGATGACCAGTCCTATATCCCACCTGAGGTGTATGCTCTAATTTCCAATGTTTATATTTCTCATATCATGCATATGGTGTCTTGCATTGCTTAGTTTAGACATCATATGCACAATATTCAATTCCATCTGCTTAGTTTAGAGATCATACATGCGAGTGCCAGCTGCTTAGTATATGAATCAATTATGTCAATTATATCATGCCATCCTGTATACTTAGACAACATGTATGTGAATTATTTCATCCCAACCTATTTTAGAAAGACATCATATAGTTTTGTCATGTCATCCTGTTTAGATACTCATCATACGTTGAATTATGCCATTATATCTTGTTAAGTTGTCCATCATATATCTGAAACTGTGTCATGCTATCCTGTTTAGTTAGCCATCATATATGTGAAATTGTATCATGCTGTCCTTTTTGGTTAGACAACATATATGTGAATTACCACATCTGTCTATCATACAATGTCTGTACGTTCAATTTCTTTTCTTGTTTATTAGTCATTTGAATTGGAGGGGGTGATGGCAGTATCTAAGGGAGCAAAAACCCATTCTTCACAAAAGACAGTGCTACCCGTCGATGCTGATAGAACCATGGTTGTAATGGCCCGTGAACTAACCCCACCACACATAATCGAGACTCTTCCAGATTGCACACTTACACTGTTGGACAGAGAACCATCTAAACCCATCTAACTCCAACCCCAGCGGATAGTAACCCACTTCTAGTTGACACAGCACCATGTCCACCACAGAGTACCCCCACACGAGCAGTTTGTAAAGCAATTGCAGAGCCCAGAGCACGAAGACCACCAAAGTGAACCCAAACTCCATGTTTAAAGCAGAAGAGCAACTGTTCTCATGTCAGATTCCGTAGCTATGGTCCATACTCCTTTGTTGTTGCATCACTGTATTTACTCATACCAACTACTTCCAAATTTGAAGGATCCAATTGAAACTCCAATGGTGCAACAGGTATGTTTTAAACCTATTTCTTTAACTGGATTGCTGTTCTAACTTCTTGCTCTATGTTGATTTCAGTTTCAGTTCTATAAACAATTATGTTCTCATGTGATGCACATTACAAGTGTTGCCAGTGATGTGTAGTTTCTCGCACTTATATTCTGTCTATGTTGTTGTGTCTTAATAATATATGATTTGAACTCTGTCTCTATCTTGATTTGGCAACATAAACTAGAATGATATGGACAATAAAGTGACCACAGTACATAGATACATGTTTGTTTCATGTTGTTATCCTGTCCACCTTACTACTGAACCAGTTTACCAAAATGAGTTCCGTATACTACATGCTAAACCTATGATGTGTCTGGTTGTTTCTCTTGTAGAATGTGAATAGAATATTGGAAAAGGGCACCCCACTACGCAATGGTAGAGAAAGTAATGCAGATAAGGTTCAAGATAGTGAGACAACCCTGTTGGTCTCCAAGAAAGGTGATAAAAATGATCTTGTAGACAGTGAGACAACCCCACAGTCCTGCGTTGATGTTGTGTTCGAGTTACTGGCCAGTACCGCTGCCACAAGCTCTTCAAACTCGCTGCCTGAATCATTTTGGCTTCTTTAGTCTCAGCTACAAGCTGAAATGCGTCAGTCAGCTGTGCTGTGGCAAGAAGCCGAAGGACTGAGGAAGTCCCTGCAGAATTCAGATGCATACTTCTTGGTGCAACAGCAAGCGCTGGAGGATTTAAGCGCCAAACAAGAGAAAGTTAATAAGCTTGCTAAGCATCTTGCCAACATTATGGGTACCCAGGATATTGTTTCTTGAGCTCTTCTGAAGTGGTTTCAGTTCTGGACTTGTTTTGCTGCGGCGTTTATTTGCACTAGTCACCAACTTTGACAACCAGTGTATGTGATATGTTGCTTTGTTCCCTATATTTGCACTGGTGGCGAACTTTGATGCCCAGTGGATGTAATATGTGTAATAGCCGTGATAGCCTAGCGTAAGTTGCTTGCTTATTTATTTCCATGTTGTCTTGTTTATTTGTTTGCTTGTAGTCGGTGCAGTTCTTTTTCCGCGGTTTGCTAGTGGCCGCAATAACCTACTTTTTCAAACTAGGCCACAATAACCATGGGCTACATATTTACTGTAGTGACCATGGGCCTCCTACGGGTCATAGAAACAATGGGCCTTCTACGGGCCGTAGAAACAATGTGTCTTCTACGAGTTGTATGATCAATTGGCCAAACATGGGCCAATAACAGACCGCATTATGGGTCGTAAACGGGCTAGAGTTGGAATCGTCCGTTCATGGGCCGACCATAATGGGCCATTGTTAATCGGCCGTATTTTATGATGCTATGAAAATGGCCCAACGGATTAACGGGCCACAAACGGGCCGACTGTAACCACGGGCTGAATTTGGCCCACAAGCAGAAAAGGCCTGTAATGGGCCATAAGCAACCAAATGCTGGGAATGAGCCCAAGAATAAATGGCCTGAGAAGGCCGAAAAAACATGGGCTGGAAATGGCCCAATGGAATAATGGGCCGTTAATGGGTATAAAGCGATACACTGTTCATTGCGGGCCAGTTTCACCACAGGTCGTTAATGGGCCAAGAGTTACAAAGGGCCTCATATGGGTCGAAAGACGTCATGGGCCATACATGAGCCGGAAGTTACAACGGGCTGGAATCATATTGGACGGACCAGATAACGCTACTGGGCCTAATTCACATATGCCGTAACGGGCCGTGAGTTAGCGGGCTGTAAATGGGCTACATGCGAACAGGTCCTTAACAGGCTTTCCGTGGGCCGGCCCGCTACCTTTTGACCAAGTCAAACAGGCCAGCCTTTTCACAGGAAAGGCCCTCTATTGGGCTGTTCCACGTGTCGACGTATCATAGGCGCCTTCGGTCCAATGAGTGGATGACATTTGTCCTAACAGTAAGTCGACACGTGGTTCCTCTGGCCATTCAGAATTTTACATGTGGAAAATCCCCATTGGTCCGGGCTGTTAACGGGTTATCGGATCCGAACCAGAACCCGATAGCCTAACGACGACCTGTTACAGTGGATGCCACCTGTCGGTTACCCTTGGCAAAAGCACTTCCATGACGCGCCATTTATCGTCATGGAAGTGGACACTTCCGTGATGATAATTTTGGTATTGTCATGGAACACTTCTACGACAGCACATGTATGACTATCTTGATTCTGTCATAAAATCTCCATGGATGTACATGCATGACAAAAAATGTGACCTACTCTGACAAACACGTATCATCACGAAAATGTATTTTTTGTAGTGGTCGTACGTTCGGTACTTGATCGGTTGGATCGCGCAGAAGTTTGACTACATCAACCACGTTAATAAACGCTTCCGCTTACGGTCTACGAGGGTACGTAAACACACTCTCCCCTCTTGTAGCTATGCATCTCCATGGATAGATCTAGCATGTGCGTAGAATTTTTTTGTTTTCCATGCAACGTTCCCCAACAGTGGCATCCGAGCCAGGTCTATGCATAGATGATATGTATGAGTAGAACACAAAGGAGTTGTGGGCGGTGATGGTCATACTACTTACCACCAACATTTATTTTGATTCGGCGGTATTGTGGGATGAATCGTCCCGGACCAACCTTACATGTCCACGCACATGAGACCGGTTCCACCAACTGACATGCAACTTGTTTTGCATAAAGGTGGCTAGCGGGTGTCTGTTTCTCCTACTTTAGTTGAATCGAATTTGACTACAGCCGGTCCTTGAAGAAGGTTTAAACATCAAACTTGATAATCATCGTTGTGGTTTTGCATAGGTAAGAACGGTTCTTGCTAGTTGCCCGTAGCAGCCACGTAAAACTTGCGACAACAAAGTAGAGGACGTCTAACTTGTTTTTTGCACGGTATGTTGTGACGTGATATGGTCCATACATGATGCGATATACGTTGTTGTATGAGATTATCATGTTTTGTAATATCGACAACCGGTGGGAGGCTTAGGGTTGTCTCTTAATTATTGTATGAAATACAAGCGCCATGTAATTGCTTTACTTTATCGTTATGCATTAGCAATAGTTGTAGAAGCAATAGTTGGCGAGGCGACCCCGACGCAACGATGGAGATCAAGGTGTCGAGCCAGTGATGATGGAGATCATGACGATGCTTTGGAGATGGAGATCAAAAGCACAAGATGATGATGGCCATATCATGTCACATATTTTAATTGCATGTGATGTTTATCCTTTATGCATCTTATTTTGCTTAGAACGACGGTAGCAATATAAGATGGTCCCTTCACTTAATGTCAAGATAAAAGTGTTCTCCTTGAGTATGCACTGTTGCCAAAGTTCATCGTTTTGAAGCACCTCATGATGATCGGGTGTGATAGACTCTACATTCACATACAATGGGTGTAAGACAGTCTTGCACATGCAGAATACTTGGGTTAAACTTGACGAGCCTAGCATGTACAAACATGATCTCGGAACACTGGAGACCGAAAGGTCGAACATGCATGAGTCATATAGTAGATATGATCAATATAGAGATGTTCACCATTGATGACTACCCCATCTCACGTGATGATCAGACATGCGTTAGTTGATTTGGATCATGTATCACTTAGCTAACTTGGGGAATGTTAATTTAAGTGGAAGTTCATTAGTAATTTGATTAATTGAACTTAATTTATCATGAACTTAGTCTTAATAGTTTTTGCATATCTTTGTTGTAGATCAATGGCCCGTGCTACCGTTCCCTTGAATTTTAATGCGTTCCTCGAGAAAGCTAAGTTGAAAGATGATGCTAGCAACTACATGGACTGGGTCCATAACTTGAGGATTATCCTCATTGCTGCACAGAAGAATTATGTCCTTGATGCACCACTAGGTGACAGGCCTGCTACAGGAGCTGCTTCAGATGTTATTAACATGTGGCAGACTCGATCTGATGACTACTCGATAGTTTAGTGTGCCATGCTTTACGGTTTAGAACCAGGACTTCAAAGACATTTTGAACGTCACGAAGCATATGAGATGTTCCAAGAGCTGAAGTAGATATTTAAGGCGAATGCCCGGGTTGAGATATATGAAGTCTCCAACAAGTTCTATAGCTGCAAGATGTAGGCGAATAGTTATGTCAGTGAACACATACTCAAAATGTCTGGGTATCACAACCACTTGACTCCGCTGGGAATTGCTCTTCCAATTGAGAGTGTTATTGACAGAGTTCTTCAGTCACTGCCACCAAGCTACAAAGGCTTCGTGATGAACTATAATATGCAAGGGATGACGAAAATGATTACCGAGCTCTTCGCAATGCTAAAGGCCGCGGAGGTAGAAATCAAGGAGCATCAAGTGTTGATGGTTAACAAGACCACTAGTTTCAAGAAAAAGGGCAAGGGAAAGAAAGGGAACTTCAAAAAGAATGGCAAGCAAGTTGCCGCTCCGGTGAAGAAGCCCAAAGTTGGACCCAAGCCTGAAACTGAGTGCTTCTACTGCAAAGGGAATGGTCACTGGAAGCGGAACCTCCCCAAATACTTGGCGGATAAGAAGGATGGCAAAGTGAACAAAGGTATATTTGATATACATGTTATTGCTGTGTACCTTACTGATGCTTGTAGTAGCGCATGGTATTAGATGCTGCTTCAATTGCTCATATTTGTAACCCAAAACAGGAGCTACGGAATAAATGAAGATTGGCTAAGGATGTGGTGATGATGCGCATTGGGAATGGTTGCAAGCTCGATGCGATCGCCGTCGGCATGCTACCTCTACATCTACCTTCGGGATTAGTTTTAGACCTCAATAGTTGTTATTTGGTGCCAACGTTGAGCATGAACATTATATTTGGATCTTGTTTATTGCAAGACGGTTATTCATTTAAATCGGAGAATAATGGTTGTTCTATTTATATGAGTAATATCTTTTATGGTCATGCACCCTTGATGAATGGTCTATTCTTGTTGAATCTCGATCGTAGTGATACACATATTCATAATATTGATGCCAAAAGATGCAAAGTTGATAATGATAGTGCAACATATTTGTGGCACTGCCGTTTAGGTCATATTGGTGTAAAGCGCATGAAGAAACTCCATGCGGATGGACTTTTGGAATCACTTGATTATGAATCATTTGATACTTGCGAACCATGCCTCATGGACAAGATGACTAAAACTCCGTTCTCCGGAACAATGGAGCGAGCTAATGACTTATTGGAAATAATACATACCGATGTATGCGACCCGATGAGTGTTGAGGCACGTGGCAGGTATCGTTATTTTCTGACCTTCAAAGATGATTTGAGTAGGTATGGATATATCTACTTGATGAAACACAAGCCTGAAACATTTGAAAAGTTCAAAGAATTTCAGAGTGAAGTGGAGAATCATCGTAACAAGAAAATAAAGTTTCTACGATCTGATCGCGGAGGCGAGTATTTGAGTTACGAGTATGGCCTTCATTTAAAACAATGTGGAATTGTTTCACAACTCATGCCACCTGGAACACCACATCGTAATGGTGTGTCTGAACATCGTAATCGCACTTTATTAGATATGGTGCATCTTATAATGTCTTTTACCGATTTACCACTATCGTTTGGGGATATGCATTAGAGAGAGCCGCATTCATGTTAAATAGGGCACCGTCTAAATCCGTTGAGACGACATCGTATGAACTATATGGTTTGGCAAGAAACCTAAGCTGTCATTTCTTAAAATTTGGGGATGCGACACTTATGTCAAAAGGCTTCAGCCTGATAAACTTGAACCCAAATCGGAGAAGTGCATCTTCATAGGATACCCTAAGGAAACAACTGGGTACACCTTCTAGCACAGATCCGAAGGCAAGATATTTGTTGCCAAGAATGGATCCTTTCTAGAGAAGGAGTTTCTCTCGAAAGAAGTGAGTGGGAGGAAAGTAGAACTTGATGAGGTAAGTGTACCTTCTCTTGAATTGGAAAGTAGCACATAAGAAAAAACCGTTCCCGTGATGCCTACACCAACTAGAGAGGAAGCTAATGATGATGATCATGAAACTTCGGATCAAGTTACTACTGAATCTCATAGGTCAACCAGAACACGTTCTGCACCAGAGTGGTACGTTAATCCTGTCTGGGAAGTCATGTTATTAGACCACGGCGAACCTACGAACTATGAAGAAGCTATGATGAGCCCAGATTCCGATAAATGGCTTGAGGCAATGAAATATGAGATAGGATCCATGTATGAGAACAAAGTATGGACTTTGGTAAACTTACCTGATGATCGGCAAGCTACTCAGAATAAATGGATCTTCAAGAAGAAGACGGGCGCTGATGGTAATGTCACTGTCTACAAAGCTTGACTTGTTGCAAAACGTTTTTCGACAAGTTCAAGGTGTTGACTATGATGAGACTTTCTCACCCGTAGTGATGCTTAAGTCTGTCTGAATCATGTTAGCAATTGCCGCATTTTATGATTATGAAATCTGGCAAATGGACGTCAAAACTGCATTCCTTAATGGATTCTTAAAGAAGAGTTGTATATGATGCAACCAGAAGGTTTTGTCGATCCTAAAGGTGCTAACGAAGTGTGCAAGCTCCAGCGATCCATCTATGCACCAGTGCAAGCATCTCGGAGTTGGAATATATGCTTTGATGAGGTGATCAAAGCATATGGTTTTATACAGACTTATGGTAAAGCATGTATTTACAAGAAAGGGAGTGGGAGCTCTGTAGCATTTCTGATATTATATGTGGATGACATATTGTTTATTGGAAATGATATAGAATTTCTAGATAGCATAAAAGGATACTTGAATAAGAATTTTTCAATGAAAGACCACGGTGAAGCTGCTTATATATTGGGCATCAAGATCTATAGGGATAGATTGAGACACTTAATAGGACTTTCACAAAGCACATGCCTTGATAAAGTTTTGAAGAAGTTCAAAATGGATCAGTCAAAGAAAGGGTTCTTGCCTATGTTACAAGGTGTGAAATTGTGTCAGACTCAAAGCCTGACCACTGTAGAAGATACAGAGAAAATGAAATTCATTCCCTATGCCTCAGCCATAGGTTCTATCATGTATGCTATGCTGTGTACCAGACATGATGTGTGCCTTGCCATAAGTTTGGCAGGGAGGTACCAAAGTAATTCAGGAGTGGATCACTGGACAGTGGTCAAGAACATCCTGATGTACCTGAAAAGGACCAAGGATATGTTTCTCGTTTATGGAGGTGATGAAGAGCTCGTCGTAAATGGTTACGTCGATGCTAACTTCGACACTGATCTGGATGACTCTAAGTCACAAACCGGATACATATTAATATTGAATGGTGGAGCTGTCAGTTGGTGCAGTTCCAAGCAGAGCGTCGTGGCAGGATCTACCTGTGAAGCGGAGTACATAGCTGCTTCGGAAGCAGCACATGAAGGAGTCTGGATGAAGGAGTTCATGTCCGATCTGGGTGTAATAACCAGTGTATTGGGTCCAATGAAAATCTGTTGTGACAACATAGAGCAATTGCCTTAGAAAAGAAATCCAAGTTTCACGAGAGTACCAAACACATCAAGAGACGCTTCAACTCCATTCGTGAAAAGGTCAAGGATGGAGACATAGAAATTTGCAAAATACCTACGGATCTGAATGTAGTAGGCCCATTGACTAAGCCTCTTCCACGAGCAAAACATGATCAACACCAAGACTCCATGGGTGTTAGATTCATTACAATGTAATCTAAATTATTGACTCCAGTGCAAGTGGGAGACTGATGGAAATATGCCCTAGAGGCAATAATAAAGTTGTTATTATTATATTACCTTATTCATGATAAAGGTTTATTATTCATGCTAGAATTGTATTGATTGGAAACTTAGATACATAAACAAATACCGTGTCCCTAGTGAGCCTATGCTAGACTAGCTCATTGATCAAAGATGGTTAAGGTTTCCTAACCATAGACATGTGTTGTCACTTGATAACGGGATCACATCATTAGGAGAATGATGTGATGGACAAGACCCATCCGTTAGCTTAGCATATGATCGTTTAGTTTATTGATTTTGCTTTCTTAATGTCAAATACATCACTACTGTAGGATGGTCCAAACGCGACACTACGATCAGAGACCCTTCGACGAAACTGTGTGCGATGCCATAATAGCAAACCTTGGTGTAAAAAACCGTCAAAAAAGGTGTTTGCGTTGATGGATGCATCAAACACGGTTCAGATTTTAGTTGCATGTGCGATGCAGGGCGTACACTTTAGTTCAATTAACTGTTTGGGATGAGGAGGAACAAAAGAAACGGGCAGCCAGATGAAGGCGTGTGCGATATACAGCATACGGTTCACTAGGATGAACTATGTGATTAGGAAACACAATGGAAACGGTTCAACTGAACAAGATGTGTGTGATACGCGGCAAACAGGTCCATAATCAGAAATGTGTGCAAAGACCAATAATAACAGAGACGATTGCTGCTAAGAAGCCACGTGATTTGCTCTATCTACAGTAGAATAACATATATATAACTGCCAGGCATTCTTGTCCTTATTGCTCTCATTCTTCATCTTCATGTAGTAGGGGTTGATGATGGCCGAGGCGAGCTCAACCAGGGAGTTCAGTTTGTTTTTGTCGCTGCCCCAGACCTTGTAGTGGTGCTAGATGTTGACAAGATCCGGGCATTTCAAGTCCGAAACCTTGAGCGCTTTTAGATTGTTGGTGGTGTCCACCGTAGCAAAACTGTAGTCGCAGCTGTTGATAAACCCGGAGAAACGCTCGCAAGGCCTTGTGGCAAGGTGGTAGTGGTGGACGAGGACGTCTTGTCGCACGCACAACTGGGCGACGGCAACCTTCCGATCATGCCCGGCACGGCCGATGGTGTACTCAAGGTCGAAGCTGACCACTCGGTACTTGCTGTCGGCAACACTAGCTATTTAATCATCATGTCATTACCACCAACACTAGCTATTTAATCATCATAGTCATAGTGTACCACACCATCATCTTCAAACTCATTCTAGCTAGCTAATCACTCCTGCTGCTCTCTCTCAGGTAAAATAGCATAGAACATGTGTAGCACTCCTGCTTCATCATATTGGAGCATGCAGATGAACCTGTCTCCTAATCGTGGGCTGCGCTTCTGATTGCTGCCCCCTAGTACTTCTCTGCGATCATTCACAATTCTGCTCCATACATTCACTATTAAGCATTCCTCGGTTTTAGAAATCCTGAATGCACTCATGTGCAATGTAGGATGTCTTGGCTGTAAGCTAACCATTGACATGCGACCTTTAGTCTCGATCCACTGAGGCAGAACTATCATCGGGAGTCCCTGTTGAAGAACATCGTATAGTAACATACTTAGCAAAAAGAATGTATGCAAAAGATGCACTGAGGACAAATAGTAAAAATCTTACCATCTTTCCTAAATAGATGTGACCGTAGTTCAATACGAACACTATTGGTCGCACGTTTTGAGTACTAAGATTTTTAAGTCCAGGAAAATAATTTCTCTTGACAACATCAAGATCCTGAAGCCATGAAACATAATGACTTATCTCCTCGCAGTTTAGTTCAGCCCCGGGGCAGTGGACGGTCATGTCTACCAAGCGCCGGACATGTTTGCTTGAATGGAAATAAGCTGTCAATAGAAATTAGTTGTCAACTATTTTTGAATAAACAATATCTAAGACATAAATATGGTTGAGGAACTCACATAATGGTAGAACTGGAGGCGTCTGCACATCGACCCAGATGTCTCTAATACCTTCAATATCATCTTTCGGACGAATATCAAAGGTGATAACCATATCAGGCTCAAATGCATAAGCCTTGCATAGTGCTTGCCAAGTTTTGCATTCAAAATAGGTGTAGGTGTCTGCATTGTATAATTTTGTGTCGAAAGTATAACCATGCTCGGTCTTCAAGTAAACTCTCTTTACCTCCATAGTTTTCATAGGACTGAAACCTATCTTATCCAAGACAAAGACTCTTGCATGGCAGGGGATACGCAAGTAGAATAGTAAAAAAATTAAATTATAAGTTGAAGCAAATGAAGCAGAAATCATGCTTAATTACGAAAAAAGACTTGTCGTTGTGACTTACTGTATCCACTTCGAAGTTCTCGTCCAGCTTGATGCTGAAGCGCCTATCGTCAACTAGGAAGATTCTGTCGCACAGGCCGCGCTCGTCTTCGCAGTATTCGCAAATACCGAAATCCTTTTCATCGTCAGACATTTCCTATGTTCATAGTTGAAACATTAATTGAAAATCCGGGGCACTCGATATTTCCTACGTATTCTAGCACAAGTCATGCTTAAATTCACGGAAAAATCCAGCATGACCTTTGCTAAAATAGGACATGTCGAGCACCTGAAATTTGCCGGGACGGAAACGAATCAACATTCTGGCAAAACATAGGCCACTCGGAGGCACATTGCAAACAAGAACACCAAGACATACTCTATATTCAAAATGCATCATCATCGACATCAATGACATGGCAACTATATAGCACTAGCATTTTCATCCTCCACATTTACAACACATTATCATTTGGCTATTCTCATCTAGAGGTCTTAAGGGGTCGACGATGGGGACAACTGCGGGGATGAGGTAGGGGCAAACTTGATTTCTGCGAAAACAAAATATATTAACCACTTACTATAAATAAACTAATTCTATTAACCACTTACTATAAATTTCCTATTCTATTCAAAACACCTAAAATAGTCTAAAATTTTATTCTATTAAAAAACCTACATTCTACAATGTCTACATTCTAAAATCTACATTTAAATTACCTACATTCTACAAGAACAGAGACAAGGGAGGGAGGAGGCGGGAAGGAGGAGGGAGGGAGGAGGCGGGAAGGAGGAGGGAGGGAGGAGACGGGAAGGAGGAGGGAGGGAGGAGGCGGAGGTCATCACCTGCTCCGCCACCGCCGCCCGGAGGCGGGAGGTGGAGGTGGATGCCCGCACGTGCGTTAGCGACCTTGCGCGCTACACCAAGTTCCCGCGGGAGGAGGAGGAGCACCTCATCGAGCACGCAACGAGCCTTACCGCCACCGTGGCCGCGGCACACGCCGCCTTAGAGGCGAGGAATCAGGAGATATACAAGGAGAACCACCGCTTCGAGGGGGGCAGTCTGGAGCGGTAGAGGGCGTTCGAGGTGAGCGTCGCTGAAGCTGCAACAGCGGCAGGCACCGTATTGCGGTTGCCCAGCTCGTCGGTAGGCTCCTCCTCCTCCTCCGCCTCTTACTGAGTGCGCTCGACAGAGGAGAGGCAGCCGGAAGTAGTACAAAGCCCCTCCGCAGTAGTATTTAGGGGCTATTTTGTTCAGTTCATCTGACTATAGATGTGGTGGAACTGTACAACGTACTTAAAATTAGCTAGTATATATAGTTGAACTAGCTATTTCAGTACGTGGTGGCAATAATTGGGGAAAAGTTTGGTCGGTTCAGCTGTCAAGTTGAACTATTTGTATAAATTAAGAATGACTGCTTAATCTATATATGAATGAAATATATGCTTAATTACTGAATTTTAGTTGCAAAAATTAGATACTGCTAGTGATTTTTAGCTTCATATTTTGACAAATCGCAGTGTTACAAGGATTGACAAATGACAATGTTACTAGATCTACAAATGTCAATCTTTCCAGTTTGGCAAATGGCAACATACCCACTATGACAGATGCAAATCTTACCAAATTGTTTATACGTGGTTGCACACGGGTCATCCAAAACAACCGTTTGCGTTGAAGGGATGCACAAATCCTGCGCTGCGAATTTTCCCTCGACTTAAGGGGGAAGACCATAGCTCTCACTTTGCATACGGGTGTTCTATCTAAAACGTTTGCGATCAAGAGCTGCAAAAATCCTGCTCGGCACATTTTCTCTTGGCTTCCTGGGGAAGCTATCGGTTTGCATACGGGTGTTCTAACTAAAACGTTTGCGATGAGTGTTTTATATTTAAAAACCGAATTAAACTGCGGCTTGGGCGCCATTAATGGAGAGGATGCGAGCAAGGCGGGCGGCCATGGAAGTCAAAGGGCTCGCTTCCCGGTGAGCCTGCGCAACGTACAGCTCGCACGCTTCTCGGTGAGCCTAAGCATTCGAGGACAGCTTGCGCGCCTCTCGGTCAGCGTGCGCGCCAGACTGTGCTCGCACGCATCCCGTTCAGTCAAGGTCAAGCAGCTGTCCGCACGGCACCTCCTACAGCCATTAAAACAAAAACACGTGGCGTCACGTGAATGGTTAACAGAACGCACATGGTTTGAATTATAAAAGCGTTTGAGATATTAAAGTGGCAGCTAGTTTTTTCAAAATGCCTTTGTTGGCTGTCATTATTCGAGTGCGCCTTCTCAAAATGGACACGAAAAATACCACAGCATGTCAGGTGGCATTCCATGATAGCATGCCAAGTTTCAAGAATTTCAAACGAGTTTTGGATTCACTAGAATTTAAAAATAAAGTATCTCAACGTTTTGCCGGTAATCAACGGTGCTCCGGTGTTTGAAATTCATTCCCATTTCTTGCATGGAACCTAAGCATGCACCCAAGGACACAGATTTGATTTTTCAACCAATTTATATGCACTGTAGCATGTGCATGTAGTTCAAATTTGAATTATGCACATAAATGCATTGAAAACTCGGTTAATGCTTAAACATGTCCAAACGAACCCCAAAAAATCACAAAAACTGACACAACACTCTTGTTGTTCTACGTTGACACGAGAAAATTTTTGAAAGCAATAAGAGGCAATGGATATCATTTTGTCCCCAAAGGTGGGACGTTCCCTACCGAAACCATCATGCTTGTTGTGAGAAGCTCTGGTTTGTGAGAAGCATATACCCAAACCTACCCCAAATGGGACAAAACTTTTACCACGGCATGTTGATGCCGCTCCATGATGGCATGCCATGTTTCATGAATTTCAGATGAGTTTTGGATTTACTAGAATTTAAAAACCAGGTATCTCAACGTTTCACCGGCAATCAACGGTGCTCTGGTGTTTAAAATTCATTACCATTTCTTGCATGGGACCTAAGCATGCACCCAAGGACACAGATTTGATTTTTCAACCAATTATATGCACTGGAGCATGTGCATGTAATTCAAATTTGAATTATGCACATAAATGCATTGAAAACTCAGTTTAAATGTCCAAGCGAACCCCGAAAAATCACAAAAATTGACACAACACTCCTGTTTTCTATGTTGACACGAGAAAATTTTGAAAGCAATAAGAGGCATTGGATATCATTTCGTCCCCAAAGGTGGGACGTTCCCTACCGAAACCATCATGCTTGTTGTGAGAAGCTCTGGTTTGTGAGAAGCATATACCCAAACCTGCCCCAAATGGGATAAAAAAATTACCATGGCATGTTGATGCCGCTCCATGATAGCATGCCAAGTTTCATGAATTTCAGACCAGTTTTGGATTTACTAGAATTTAAAAACCAGGTATCTCAAAGTTTTGCCGGCAATCAACGGTGCTCTGGTGTTTGAAATTCATTACCATTTCTTGCATGGGACCTAAGCATGCACCCAAGGACACAGATTTGATTTTTCAACCAATTTATATGCACTGGAGCATGTGCATGTAGTTAAAATTTGAATAATGCACAGAAATGCATTGAAAACTCAGTTAATGCATAAAAATGTCCAAACGAACCCCCGAAAAATCTCAAAAATTGACACAACACTCCTGTTGTTCTATGTTGACACGAGAAAATTTTGAAAGCAATAAGAGGCAATGGAATCGTTTCGTCCCCAAAGTGGGACGTTCCCTACAGAAACCATCATGCTTGTTGTGAGAAGCTCTGGTTTGTGAGAAGCGTATACCCAAACCTGCCCCAAATGGGATAATATTTTTACCACGGCATGTTGATGCCGCTCCATGATAGCATGCCAAGTTTCATGAATTTCAGACGAGTTTTGGATTTACTAGAATTTAAAAACCAGGTATCTCAACGTTTTGCCGGCAATCAACGGTGCCCTGGTGTTTAAAATTCATTACCATTTCTTGCATGGGACCTAAGCATGCACCCAAGGACACAGATTTGATTTTTCAACCAATTTATATGCACTGCAGCATGTGCATGTAGTTCAAATTTGAATTATGCACATAAATGCATTGAAAACTCAGTTAATGCATAAAAATATCCAAACGAACCCTGAAAAATCACAAAAATTGACACAACACTCCTGTTGTTCTATGTTGACACGAGAAAAAAAATTTGAAAGCAATAAGAGGCAACGGATATCGTTTCGCCCAGAAAGGGGAAATGTTCCCTACCGAAACCATCACACTTGTTGTAAGAAGCTCTGGTTTATGAGAAGCTTATACCCAAACCTGCCCCAAATGGGACAAAAATTTTACCACGGCTTGTTGATGCCGCTCAATGATAGCATGCCAAGTTTCATGAATTTCAGATGAATTTTGGATTTACTAGAATTACAAAAGCAAGTACGTCGACGTTTGCCGGAGAGCCACGGTGTCGTGGTGTTCGAATTTCATCCCCATTTCTTGCATGGGACATAAGCATAAACCCATGGACACATATATGATTTTACAACCCATGTTGGTGCACCGGAGCATGTGCATGTAGATTTGGAATTGTGCACCTGAAATGGCTAGAAAACCAATTTAATGTATAAAATGTTCAAATGAACCATGAATAATTCCAATTCTTTTACGACATACATATAGTTGCATGTTCACTACAGATAAAAGGTCTAGCAATTCAAACACCGTCCATTGCCGTTGTGACCCCATTATGTAATTCAAATCAAGATGAAAAATCAAGTAGATCGCACATAGTTTATTATCACCAACCGTGTGAGATGCAGCACAAAATATCCTGGAGCACCATCGGTGTATATACAGTACGCCTATGGCTTACGCGAGAAGGTGCGTCGGCTACAGTCCACAGCCGGCGTCTCAAGCACACTAGCTTGCTCCCCAAATATCATTTCACTCTTCAATCGTCACCGATGAAAGATGGGCACGTGGACCCGCGTCGTGAGGGCAACTTCGGTGGCCCACTCCGGCGAGAGCGCGGCCGCAGCTGCCATGCGCGTGCTAACAAGGTTCCTGAGCGCGGCCGCAATCTGCGACCGGGCGGCCAAGGCAGCCCAAACGGCCGATGTTGCTTCTCAGGTGGCGGCAGCAACATCTGCCTCGGGGATAGCAACTGGCGAGAGTGGCACAACAGCTGTCAGTTCCACAACGGCGGCTTAGCCCTGATGGAGGCCGCCCACAACCATGTCGAGGCCGCCCATGCCCAGCTCGTGGCGGTCACCGCACAAATCGAACGAAGCTTCTCCGACAACGGTCGGCAACCCACGGCCGAAGAGTTGGCAATCACGGAGAGCATTCGAGCAGCCGTCCGTTCCTCTGCCGCATACATTGCAACGACGGAGCACATCCAAGCCCAGATCGCGAGCGCCCACACCCAGCTCGTGGCGGCATTTTCCAAAGAGATGGCGGACGCGGATGGCGAGATGCTTGCCGAGTATGGTGCGATGGATGCCATGGAGCCCCTTCCCCAGGAGACCGTCGGGCGCGAGCTGGACATGGAGGCGGCGGCGGAGATCAACGAGCACCAGCCGTAGTACTAGTACTCTTTGTTTTGTTTAATTAAGAGCGACAATCTTTAATTTGTTAGAGTAATGTTTAGGTCAGCTAGCTCTGTTTAATTGCTGAACTTGCTCGATTAAGAAGTGTGGGTGTGATGTAGTCTCCTTTGTGTACCCAAATTATGCAATGACGTGGATGACCACTATAACCATGGAAATTCGAACCAAAATTTTTGAAGTTCAAACTCATCACACAAGGGTTAAGATATCTGAATTGTTTTTGATGTTCACATATAGTACACAGTTCTGAATAAGGGACCGTGTCTGATGACACTTTGCGCGCCAGTTTTTTGGCTGAAGCGACTCCAACTTTTCGGCTTCCGTGGAAATATCTACCTCCTCACCCCTCCCCCTTACCAAAGGCCACATTTCCCCTGTTTCCGCCTTCCTTTCCAAGTTGAAACCTTCACTCCTTACTTGCAACGCCTCCTCCTCGCCGGTGACCCTCCTTCACGCTGCTCGGCCTCGTCTATCCAGGCAGGTAATCCACACCCGACCCCAATCCTCCTCCTCCTTCCACATCCCACATGCCCCGACCGCCGGCGCGACACCTTCCACCCAAATCACCAACCCCTCCACCAAATAAGCGCCGCCCTAAGCCATGGTGCACGTAGTTTAGACAGGATCTCAAGGAGCATTTGGCAGCGGAGAAGCAAATCGCGGCTGCACGCGCGGATGAGGTCGCTATGGCTGCCATTCGTTCCGACCCCAGATCTTGGAGGAGCACCTTGCCATTTGCTAGCTATGCCGATTAAGCATGCTCGGTTTACCCGTTGCATGTGCTGCTCCTGCCTTTCCTTCACAAATTCTAGTGAATTGTGCTATCTAATTTTACCATGCAATCTATTGCTCTAGTGTATATGTTCCATATGTCGTGCAGTGCGGTGATCACTTATTAACTGTTTTGTTAATTAGTTGTCGTCTTCAGTTAACTGTTTGGTTCAATTCTGCAAATGTGATGTTCAATTCTTCAGGCTACAATTTTGTATTGTGTTCCATGTGAGAAATAAATCGATTTTATCTTTACAAAATACGAATACAATTGCTATATTTCCAAGTTGTCAAGCATGCTTGGTTTGGTTATACATTGTGCAATGTGGTGCTCAGTTAACGTTTGGTTCATTTGTGTTGTGGTGTTTAGTTAACTGTTTGGTTCACATTGGTACGCGTCGGTCCTAAACAAATGGTTTTTAACCCCTTTCCGCGACGGCATTTGCAACCATCGCCAAGTGAGTGTGTGCGATAGGGTGTCCTTCCCACACAACCCAGAAATCGTCAGGGATAAGCCCTCCTGGGACCCAGGCTGGGCCCGTGTGCGATCGGGCGAGGCATCAAAACCCAATCATTTCCGTAGTTATGTACATCCCACACGGTAATCCGAGAAAATCATTTCCGTAGGTATGTACATCCCACATGGTGAATCCCAGAAAAACATTTTCGTTCGGATGTATATCACACACAATCAATCCAAGGAATACGTTTCCATTCTTATGAACATCCCACACAGTCAATCCAGGGAAAACGTTTCCGTTGGGATGTACATTCCACACAGTTTTATGTATACGCTCGTGTGTGATAGGTGTAACTATCACACACGCTCTGCCTTGGTTAACTGTTTGCTTTCATTAACTACATCACACACGATTTGATGTATAAAAATGTGTGGCATTGGGCTATCCATCACAAGCGTTTTTACTGCCAGAACCATTTGCAAAGTTCCATGACCGTCTGTTCTCTTTTTATTTTTGCCTATAATTTATTATTCTAATTGGAAATTTTGAAATATGAAACGTGCAATTCAAATTCTCAGCACAATGGTTCAACAACGAATCCATAAATAAAATTGCCAGTACAATATGTTCAGTAATTACAGGATTAGGCAGCAATTAACTATGATGAACCACTGTATTTAAAGGCGGTAAAGGTGAAGAGACAAGTGTATATCATTTTGACTGTCGATGGTGTTGAAGAAGCGGAATGCCCATAATGTGCCTTCCTGCATGCCATAGGCACGAACCACTTTTGTCCAACCCCTTGTGACGATCGCCCGCCCATCTTTCACTGCCTTCAGGAAGACTTCTAGAGCATTATCATGGTAGCATGAATTATATACTTTAACCTTAGTTGCCTCCACTCCGGTCATGTAGTTTGCAAGGTAATCATCAGTAAATAGCTTCAGAAACCACTGAAAAGAGAAAAATATCAGATATTTAGGTCTAAAAGAGTAACTTGTTGTGGGCAGGGGGAAAAGGCAACACATTAGTTACCATCCTAAAGTTCACTGTTGTCTTCGACAAAGTGTAAATAAAGAGCTTAATTCCAATCACCCATTTCTTTCGCCTAACAATCTTTCTTAGTTTCCTCACTTGACGCTTGTTCATGAATATCTCATTGCCCCATACGCAAAAGGGATCGAAGCGTGGATCAGTACCGCTCATATATGTACCTACAAGCAACCAGTAAATGTTAGAAGCTAAACTGAGATTGCACAAATGATGTAAGATACAACTACCTATGTTCCTAAGTACAAGTATTTGTTTTTTGAGATTTCACTATGAACTACATACGGATGCATATAGAATTATAGATATAGTTTAGATTAGAATCTAGATTCACTCATTTTGCTCCTTATGTAGTCTATATTGGAATCTCTAAAAATACTTATATTTAGGAATAGATGGTCTATAAGACATGGGATGCAGCTAACCTCGACAGCAAACAACAGCATCGCCCATTGTAGCCCTATGTAAGTACATGGAAAGCCAACGTTAACTACAACAGGGTTAACATCCACCAAAAATAGCAAATGGTAATAAAACGGCAACATCTGTAGTGATATCTTCATTTCGAGAGAGTAGCACGGTAGCAAAGGGACGGATTAAAAAATGGATACAACTGTTAATTGCAACAGGCTTAACAACATCCTAATTCATGTTTTGTAAGTTTGTAGCCATTGAAATACAAATCTTTAAAAATGGATACAACTATTAATTGCAACAGGCTTAATGGCCATTGAAACCGGTACTAATAAAAATGCAATTGGCAGAGTTAAACATCACAGGGCAGGTGCTGCCAGAGCAGATAATGGCCCAGTTGTCTATAAAAAGGTAGGGAAAATAGCTCAAACATGTTAGGCATGTTTACTACAACATTCTTAATACATCGACAGTACAAACTTAGCCATTAATTGCAACTGGTATTGGTAAGATTGAACTGGTGGGTACATACTTGGTAAGTCCTGAGAGGTAGTTGCTGGGGCACTTCATCTTGGCCAGAACCTGCCCAAAGTCAGCGGCGGCAGAGGCGAGCTGTTCCTTCGGGTCGAAGCGTGGATCAGTGTCACTGACATGTGTACCTATAGGCAACCAGTAAATGGTAGAAGTTAAACTGCAATTGCACAAATGATGTGAAATACTGTAAGACATGGGATGCAGCTAACCTCGACGACAAACAACAGCATTGGTCGTTATGACCCTGCGTAAGTACATGGACAAGCATGTTAAGTACAACAGGGTTAGCATCCACCAAAAATAGCAAATGGGGCAGCATCTCTAGTATATCTTCATTGCGGAGAGTAGCATGGTAGCAAATGGACAGATTAAAAAATGGATACAAATTTTAATTGCAACAGGCTTAACACCATCCTAAGTCATGTTTTGTAAGTTTGTAGCCATTGAAATACAACTGTTTAAAAATGGAGTCAACTGTTAATTGCAACAGGCTTAATAGACATTGAAACCGGTACTAATAAAAATGCAATTGGCATAGTTAAACATCACAAGGCAGGTGCTGCCAGAGCAGAGAATGGCCCAGATGTCTATAAAAAGGTAGGGAAAGTAGCAAAAACATGTTAGGCATGTTTACTATAACATGCTTAATACATCGACCGTACAGAACATAGCCATTAATTGCAACTGGTATTGGTAAGATTGAACTGGTGAGTACATACTTGGTAAGTCTTGAGAGGTAGTTGCTGGGGCACTTCATCTTGGCCAGAGCTCGCCCAAAGTCAGCGAAGGCGGAGGCGAGCTATTCCTCCGGGTCGAAGCATGGATCAGTGCCACTGACATGTGTACCTACAGACAGCCAATAAATGGTAGAAGTTAAATTGCAATTGCACAAATTATGTGAAATACTGTATGGATGCAGCTCACCTCGACGGCAAACAAAAGCATCGGCCGTTATGACCCTGCGTAAGTACATGGACAGGCATGTTAAATACAACAGGGTTAGCATCCACTAAAAATAGCAAATGGGCAGCATCTCTAGTGATATCCTGAGTCATGTATTGTAAGTTTGTTGCTGGTATTGGTGAAATTGAGCTGGACACGGTAATATTTGAACATCACACAGTGTGCAGTACTGAAATAAACAAGGCACGAACATGCTTAATACATCAACCGTACAAATCATAGCCGTTGCAAGTGGTATTGGTAAGATTTAGCTGGTCAGATCTTACCTGTTAAGTCCTGGGGGTAGTCGCTGGGGGACTTCATCTGGGCCAGAGCCTGCACCGTGTCGGTGGCGGAGGCGAGGTGTTCCTCCAGGTCAACACGCACAGCAGCCATCACATCATGGACCGCCATCAGCTCCTGGAGGGGGGGATTTGGAGGCATCAGGATGTTTCGCAGGCGCCATTTAAGCAATCAGGCCGGGGACGTGATAGAGATCGGTGGGTTACCTGACTGGCTCCGAGCATAACGTAGATGTGGTTGGAGATGTGGTTGCGGCGGCGGCGGTTGGAGATGCCGGTAGGGGGAGGCACGAGGGAGGGGGATACTGAGGGGAAGAGGATGTGGTTGGAGGAATAAATTCTGAAATCGCGCACCTAGTGAAAATTTTGATGCGAAACTTGAAACTTGGGCGAGGGAAACACACAACGCAGACGAAGCGCGTAAAATACTCATGTGCGAGAAAAAAGAAAGTTGGCAGATCCCGTCTCCAAAAAAATGTACACGTGTACTTGATTTTTTTGGGTCAATGGTACGCCAGGTTTATTAGGAAATATCACACAGGTAACTGACTTATGGGTCATTCACGCAAAAAACGTAGACGGGTACGCCATAGAAATCATGTGTTTTGTGATCTTCTAATGATTAACGCAAAAAAACGCAGACGGGCACTCATGCTAATCAACGCTCAAAGCCCTCAAAGGATGCTCTTGCCGACATTGTACGTTAATACTACAAACTTAAAGTACTACTCGTAATTTGCTCTAATACTACAAACTTAAACTACTTCTCACATGCTGCCGTCAGGGCATGCTGGCCAGACGTCGGTGTTCTCCTTCCCGGCCTTGTAGGCGGCAGCCCATCGTGCTTCGATCTCCGCCAAGCTCTCCTCACCACAGCGTGCAGCCTCTTTTTTCTTGCAGCGGCGGGACTTTCTTTTCTTGACTGCTTTCTGCCTTTTCCACTCCTTCTGTGCGGCTTTGGCCACATCAAGATCCACCACCCATTCGTCCATGGCAGCCTCAAAGTCCGCCCATGTAACTGTCTGGCCGCCGGTGGCGATGAAATCGGCGCGGCGAGATGCCATCGCTTCCTTACCATGTGTGCGGTCACGGGCAGCGAGGAACGCGGCGCGGCGGGATGCCATCGCTTCCTTACCAGTCACTGTGCACCACAGTGCCATGCACGACGCCTGGAGAGAGCTCTGGGACGGAGGGGACGGGCAGCCATACAGTGCGGTGGTATTCAAGAGCTGAACAAGAAATGACAACAGAAATTTGGCTTCCCTTACACTTTTGCTCGTTCATTATCGCACACGGTTCATCTCCGTCGCTTCCAGAAACAGTGTGCGCAGTGTGTTGCGTTATGATTGGCCGGAACCCCAGCCACGCGGATCGCGCGTGTGCACCGTTGGACACGCCATGATCAAACGGTAATCCACGTCCCTCACATCACACCCGTGCACCTGTAGCTGGATTGGATTTATATGCGCTAAATGCCTAGAAAATGCACATAATCCCCTAAATATGGTAAATGAGCCCGGAAAAATGCCAAATTTGAACACGGTGATTTGTAGGGTGTATGCTCATCGTAGAAAAAAACTCTAGGGCAAAGAACGAAGAAAATTTGGATTCCCCTTCAATCTTGGGGATTTCCCTCTCGAAAGCATGGAACTTCCTCGGTGATGGTTCGATTTATGAAGGGCGTGCATGACAACATAAGCCAAACCTTCTCAAATTTTTACCAGGGCATGGTGAGGTCATACCATGGCACCATGCCAGGCGTCATGTTTTTAAACATTTATTTCATTTTTCTATAGCTGAAAACCCAACAAACAAACATTTATGGTTGACTATTGCCACACATTTCATAGAAATATCTGTCCATTCCTTGTTAAAGGCATGAGAATTTACTAAATGGCACGAGCATGGTTTTCTAGGCCGTTCTTGTGGACCCTTTCATGCATCGATTATTTGAACTTGAATTATGCGCATTAATGCCTAGGAAATGCACATAATCCCCTAAATATGGCAAATGAACCCGGAAAAGTGCCAAATTTGAACACGGTGATTTGCAGGTTCTATGTTCATCGTAGAAAAAAACTCGTGGACAAAGGACAAAGGAGTTTTCCTTGGAGCGACTGTGTGGGATGTACATACGAATGGAAACGTTTAGCGGGGACTGACTGTGTGGGATGTACTTGCGACCGGAAACAATTTTATAATTGTATTTTTTAGCTCTACTATACGTATTTCCGTATTTGAGCGCTCGCCGGTCGCACACGACCTCATTTTGCCGTGCGTGTGTGCCAGGAGGGCATATCCCGGACGGTTTCTGGGTCATGTGGGAAGGACCCCCTATCGCTGTAAAGCCCCGACACCGACGCTCCAGACGCTTTCCATGTTCTTCGTGATCGTCGCGTGTATTTATTTGTTTGTTGCATTCATCATGTCATCATTTGCATATGCATGTTTTCAGAAAGCTTGCATCCGTTCGTAGTTGCCGCGTTCCCCCTTGCCTTCGTTGACCGGTCCGAGTCCAACCGGATTTTCGCTTCCCTCTTGACCATGACCGCCTAACCCCTCCTTGCGTAGTGCATAGACCCCTCTCGCGCGTCCGAAACTTCTCCGAACCCGATCCGCTCAGTAGTGACCGTTGGGTCCAGATCATCCCCAAACATCTATAAAACATCTCTGTTTTCTTAATTGGACGTCCTAGCCTACTTATTCTCGACCGCCCGATTACGATCGGACGGACCGAATACCCCTAACCTAATCCACCCGCATATATAAATGGGGCAACGCTAAATTCTGGGAGAGCTGTCCCATCCTTCCTCCTCGCCGCCGCCACCCGGTCTCGATCCACCTCGGGATCCCCCTTCTCCTCGTTTTCCTCCACCCACCAACCAGCGCTCTCCACTGCTCCTCCCCGATTTGCTCGCCCGGCCAACCAGAGCAGCTCCTCGATCCACTCCACGCCGACCCCCATCGCCCTCCTCCCGTGCTTCCCGCGTGCCGCCGCAAGCAGCAGCACCACCGGAGCTCCCTTCGCCGTCGGGCACCACCAGCAGGTCGCCGTCTCCTCGCGTCCCTTCTTCCCTTTCTCTGGTTCCCCCTGCTTTTGTTTCTCTCTCTCTCATGCTGCTCTCTCTCTCTGTTGTCTTCGCAGCGCCGCCATGGATGGCCTCCCGTAGCTCCCGCTCGTTGCATCGCCGTGAGTTCCGTCCGATCCGCGTCGGAGAGCCTCAGACCTGTCCATCCCCTTCGTCCCTCGACGCCGAGTCCTTCTACTCGCCCACGCCAAGACCAGCGAGCAGCCGCCCGCGTTCCACGCCCGATGCCTCCTCTTCGACCCCCCTGTGAACCCCGACGCCACCTCATCCTGCCGCCGCCGGTGACCAGCAGGTCATGTCGCCGTGCCCTGCCTCCTCTTCTTCGCATTCTGCTTCTTCCCGCCATCTTCTCTCTGCGTCTCTTGCTCAGTTCATCTCTCTCACTTTGTTATTCTGCAGAGACCTCGCCATGGATCCTCGTGGCCGGGCTCTCCCCGTCGCCGGATGCCTCGCCGACCCGCCAATTCTCGCGACTGCCGACCCCACCATCTCGCCGCCGCTATCTTCTTCCCGGAGGTCCGCCGTCGCGCCCCTACTTCCTCTGCTTCGAGGACGAGGCCAGCGCCAAGTCCCGCCCGATCCCCTGCCTACGTTGACCGTGCCCCTCGACCGCACGCGCCTGGGCCACCTCCCCTTCGCCAGATCCGGCCCAGCCGCTCCTCTGCTTCGGCCCGGCAGCTCCCCTGCGTCGGCCTGCCAGCCTTGCCTCTCCACCGACTGGGCTTGGCCCAATGTGAGCAGCTCCCCCAACCTCCAGTTTCAGCCTGCATCATTTTTTTCCAGTTCTGGATGTTTTAGCATTTATCCCAGGTTTTACAGAATTGCAGAAAACCCCTTGCTGTTCATGCATTTAATAACTAAATAACCATGCACCACATGTTAAAACTTCAACCATGTAAAATGCTTAGAATTCCATCTAGTTTCATAATATCCAACTTTCATCCATGTTTAAAATGTTTAAAATGCTGTTTGAATTAATTTGCTCAAATGCCATGCTAAAATGCTTTAATTCATAACTAAATAACCGTAGCTCCAAATTTAATAAACTTTATATGTAAATGGGGTAGAAAAATGCCTAGTTAACATGGTGCACTTTATTTTGCTGTTTAACAACATTAAAATTGTGTTTAGGGCAGAACAGTACCAAATCCAAAATACGCATATGGGGATTTTCCGGAATTGTTGTTTGTTGTTTCCGGCCTCATTTAAACTTGCCTAAATAGTTAGTTTACTTATGCTTCACCCTTTTGCCATGTTTAACAACATTTAATATTGTTGGGTACATAACCGAGAGAGAACTAAATAATTGATGTGGTGTTTCGTCAATATGCAACTCGTTGCTTATTGAGCTCCACTTAATTTGTAGTATTGTTTGTGCACTTTTCCATGCCATGCCTCATTAAACTGGACATGCATCATACTTGATTGTGCATCATGCCATGCTTATGTGTTGGTTGTTTACCATGTTGTTTGCTTCTTTCCGGTTTACATCTCTCGTTAGCTTCGGTTTCGTTCCGGAGTTGTGAGGATTCGTTCGACTACGTCCGTTGGTCTTCTTCATGGGCCCGTTTTTCTTCCTTGCGGGATCTCAGGCAAGATGACCATACCCTCGAAATCACTTCTATCTTTGCTTGCTAGTTGTTCGCTCTATCGCTATGTAGCGCTACCTACCACCTGTTATATTATGCCTTCCATATTACCATGTCAAGCCTCTAACCATCCTTTCCTAGCAAACCGTTGTTCGGCTATGTTACCGCTTTTGCTCAGCCCCTCTTATAGCGTTGTTAGTTGCAGGTGAAGTTGAAGATTGCTCCACGTTCGAACATGTTTATGTTGGGATATCACAATATATCTTATCTTAATTAATGCATCTATATACTTTGTAAAGGGTGGAAGGCTTGGCCTTATGTCTGGTGTTTTGTTCCACTCTTGCCGCCCTAGTTTCCGTCATACCGGTGTTATGTTCCTTTATTTTGCGTTCCTTACGCGGTTGGGTGTTATGGGAACCCCTTGACAGTTCGCTTTGAATAAAACTCCTCCAGCAAGGCCCAACCTTGGTTTTACATTTGCCTCACCTAGCCTTTTTACCTTGGGTTTCCGGAGCCCGAGGGTCATCTTTATTTACCCCCCCGGGCCAGTGCTCCTCTGAGTGTTGGTCCGAACTAGAGCCACTTGCAGCACCACCTCGGGGAAACTTGAGGTCTGGTTTTAGTTGTACGTAGTGTTCATCCGGTGTGCCCTGAGAATGAGATATGTGCAGCTCCTATCAGGATTTGTCGGCACATTCGGGCGGCTTTGCTGGTCTTGTTTTACCATTGTCGAAATGTCTTGTAAACCGGGATTCCGAGACTGATCGGGTCTTCCCGGGAGAAGGAATATCCTGCATTGACCGTGAGAGCTTATAATGGGCTAAGTTGGGACACCCCTGCAGGGTTTGAACTTTCGAGAGCCGTGCCCATGGTTATGCGGCAGATGGGAATTTGTTAATGTCTGGTTGTAGAGAACTTGACACTTGACTTAATTAAAATGCATCAACCGCGTGTGTAGCCGTGATGGTCTCTTTTCGGCGGAGTCCGAGAAGTGAACACGGTGTTTGGGTTATGTTTGACGTAAGTAGGAGATTACGATCACCTCTTGATCATTTCTAGCTTCTCGACCGTTCCGTTGCTTCTCTTCTCGCTCTTATTTGCGTATGTTAGCCACCATATTTGCTTAGTGCTTGCTGCAGCTCCAACTCATTACCCCATCCTACCTATAAGCTTAAATAGTCTTGATCTCGCGGGTGTGAGATTGCTGAGTCCTCGTGACTCACGGATACTTCCAAACAGTTGCAGGTGTCGTTGACACCAGTGCAGGCGATGCTACCGAACTCAAGTGGGAGTTCAACGAGGAACTTGGTCGTTACTACGTTTCGTTTCCTGATGATCAGTAGTGGAGCCCAGTTGGGACGATCGGGGATCTAGCAATTGGGGTTATCTTCTTTTCATTTGGATTTTACCGTAGTCGGTCTATGTGTGTATCTTGAATGATGTATGAATTTATTTATGAATTGTGTGCAGTGGCGATTGTAAGCCAACTCTCTTTATCCCATTCTTGTTCATTACATGGGATAGTGTGAAGATGACCCTTCTTGCGACAAAACCTACAATGCGGTTATGCCTCTAAGTCGCGCCTCGACACGTGAGAGATATAGCCGCATCATGGGTGTTACAAGTTGGTAATCAGAGCCATCCCCGACTTAGGAGCCCCTGCTTGATCGAATCGCAGACGTTGTTGAGTCTAGAACAAAAATGTTTTGAGTCTTAGGATTATATATATCGGAGAGTAGGATTATTTTTACTCCCTAGTCCCTTCGTCGCTCTGGTGAGGCCTCCTGACGTAGATGTTTTGACTTTCCTCTCCTCAAATTTCACTAAAAAAATTTAGGATCACGCGGGTATCTTTGAATCGTTCCGATAGTTTTGTGACGAGAACATTGTTCTTGGTGCCTCCTGACATTTAGGGGTTGTGGCAGTGTCCCGGGGAGTTGAGCTCCGAGGTGTTGTCGTCACAATTTTATCATTGCAGTTCTGGAATACCTGAGTTTCGCCGACATCGAAAATCTCTTTTATGAAGTTGTTGGTGAGATCACCTCGACGCCACCCAGTACTGGGGCGGGAGTTCGGGAGTATTGCCATAACTCGTATAAGGGATGCTTTTCGAAGGTTGAGGTACACGATTTCTGAAGGTTTCTTGGTTATGTGTTGACGGATGGATATAGCTGGATCTAGGGATTGTTAGTTTTGGGTGAGATATATTGTGTCCCCTGTATCCCCAACACCAGATTGCATAACCAGAAAGTTTCGGGAGTTTATAGGTGGGAATTCAAGTAGCTCCTAGAATATCTTTTCGACGGATGTATGATTTGAGATTGGGGTCCAACGTCTAGTGGTTCGCTTTTCACGGTCGATTTACAGTGGCCGCGAGGCGTCTTAAAGAATCCTTGGCTATGCCGATTCGGGGACTTCTTGTTTGTCATTCGTGACGTCCGCTGTACGTCGTGCCCGTGGGGCCTCATCACGAACACTTTGGGCGAAATCTCTATCATATGTTTGTTCCGACTTATTCTGCAAGCCAATCCTTTGTTTTGTTTTGAGTTGTGGTCTTCGAGTTGCTTCGAAGTCAAATGTTGATTCCCTACCTTTTCTAAGTGGTGTTCTCATATTCCTATGTGGATACTAATCCTTCTTGATCATCGAGATTGACATCTTAATTCTATTTCCAACCGGTGTGTTTCTCTTCGAGATGATCCCATCATTCTCCCCATCCGCAAGATCAATTCTAAGTTTTCTCAACGGTGTTTATTCCATATGCCCCAAGTTGCCTTTGTTTTTCCTGCCCTCCCACCCTCTTTCTTCAAGGACTCAGATTTCTTAATCATGTATCCATCTTATGGATGTGAAGTTTCTCCATTCTTTTCCATCAATGTTCTTATCTGGTGATTCTCAGGAAGATGCTCAGGAAGCTTCAAGTTTATCATTCTTTGTTCTCTTATCTTCCCCGGTGGATTCAATTCAAGCTTTGTCGATCATATCCTTTCCTCGTTTCAAATGTTTGCTCATGTCGGTGCACCTCTTAATCATCCACTTCTCGCCATTCTTTTGTTCCGGTGTGCTGAAGACATCTCGAAAGATTCGTGTTTCCATTCTTAGTCCGTTCAAGCTATTTCGAGGTTGTTATCTCATTCAAGCCAGTTAATTCATCTGGTGCAATCTCTCTTTTAAATCATTTCAACGGTGTTTCTTTTGAGTGGGCCCTAACCCATAGGTCTTTTTCCAGGATCTTACCTGACTCTTCTAATTTTCCCGGAGCTATTCCCAAATTCCTTTCGAAGTTTGACGTAAGAATGGATTTCATCAGTCAGATGCTTTCCAAGATCGCGTTCAAATTCTTTTCATTGTTGATTCAACCTTTATATTCTTCATTATTCCTGAGTGTCTCAACGAGGCATGGTGGTGCTTCTCGTCGTCATTCTCGGATTTTGAAGACCAAAGAAGATTTTCTCTTAAATCTTGCTCCGTTCTCTTAAAGATGTGTAGTTCCAGCTTGATGCCATCCTCTCATAATTGTTTTCGATTGCGAGAATTCTTTTCATAACCATCCGGAGCTTTCAGGAGTCTTTTCAGTTTGATTATCCGGAGGCCATCATTTCAGAAGATTTCTTCATTCTAAGGTTTCAGCTTAGTTCTCCAATTATTCTAAATTGATGTCTCTTCGTTCATCTCCATGTTCTTCCGGTGCATCGTTCAAGCATCCGTGATCTCTTCGTTCTCTTCTATCTAATTTTCCCTCAAGTAACTTCGCTCGTTTTCCAATTCTTCCCGGCGATTCATTCTTTATCTTTGTTGATTTTCAGATTCTTACAGTGGTTCATTCAAGATTTCTCTTCCATCATTATCATATCATTTTATTCGTTGTTTCAATCCTACCGATGGTTCGTTGAAGACCTTCCCAAGTTTGCGCTATATCTATCTTAATCCTTTCTACGAGAATAATTAGTATGCCAAATCAGTTGCTTGTCATCAATTTAAATTGGTGAAGGATACGCATAACGTAATTCTTATTATTGTTTCATCCAAGTGATCTAATTTCTTCTTTCCAGAGTTGTTCATCATGTCACATTTCTGGGTTCGAGACGCTTCATCTTTTCTTTTCCGGAGTTCCAAGTTTTCCGCTTTATCTCATCGCGAAGCTCCATCTAAATCATCGCAAGGCTTCACCTTGTGTTTTCAACTTCTCTTTCTTTCTATCATCCTTGTTTTACCGGAGTTCTTCATGGAAGGTTCACTTGGTGGTTCGTCAAGGATTCGTTTCATTCTTCAATTGTTCTTCAAGATTTCTCTCAAAGTTATGATCTGCCAAGCTATACTCAAAGATAAACATGGTGCTCAACACATGTTTTCTTTTGAGGAATTCAAGCATTCTTCATCTTGCATTCCGAACTGCAACTCTCTCTATCTTATCTTCTGAGATGGTGCTATGTCATTCTTGACAATTTCCTTCATGTTTCATGATTCACAAGTTGTAAGGAATGAGATATTTAAACCCATCATTTTTTCTCTTTGCTCAGGAGATCTTTCAACACATCAATCTCTTTGTTGGAGTTATCTTGGGTTATATTTCACCTAAAGCCTTCCCTAAGGAATGTTGCTATTGTGGTGCTCATCAATGATCCAATTTTCTCCTTCTCATCTCGGTGAAGAAGTTTTCATCTCTTCGTTGATCTCAATCAATATTTGTTTTCATTGGTGGCAGAATTAGCCTCAATTTATTGGGATGTTTTCCATAAGCCCACAAGCAGCTTATTGTTTTTGTTGTTGATTTTTCAACAACTCCGTTCAAGCCTTCTTCGTAAGGTTGTTTCTTTCAAATTCATTTGTGGGAGGAGTTGTCATTTTCTTCTCCGTTCTTTTCTTTCCATCAATCTAGATTCTATTCTCTCGTTCCAGAGGCATTGTGATTTAACTCCCTTTTAACCATCATCTCGTTTTATCAAAGATCATGTTCTTTCCTTGCTTATTCCGTTTCAACCGGAGTGGTTACAGGTCCTTTCTTAACGCTGGAACTCTTCATTCATGTCTTTCAACCCACAAAGTTCTCATATTGTTCCTTGTTCCTCTTGCTGAACGAAGTGTTTTAAATATTGTTCACCTCTGTCGTGTCATTTCTTCAAGCTTTGCGACCTCTCAAGGTTCGTGGTTTCACTCGTTTGTCAAAGAAGCAACTTTGTTTTACCTCTTCCTCTTCCGCTTTTCTCCAGTGACATCCTAGATCTCGGGACGAGATCCTCTTGTAGTGGTGGAGCATTGTAACACCCCGAGACCGATGCTCCAGACGCTTTCCATGTTCTTCGTGATCGTCGCGTGTATTTATTTGATTGTTGCATTCATCATGTCATCATTTGCATATGCATGTTTTCAAAAAGCTTGCATCCGTTCGTAGTTGCCGCGTTCCCCCCTTGCCTTCGTTGACCGGTCCGAGTCCAACCGGATTTTCGCTTCCCTGTTGACCGTGACCGCCTAACCCCTCCTTGCGCAGTGCATAGACCCCTCTCGCGCGTCCGAAACTTCTCCGAACCCGATTCGCTCAGTCGTGACCGTTGGGTCCGGGTCATCCCCAAACATCTATAAAACATCTCTGTTTTCTTAATTGGACGCCCTAGCCTACTTATTCTCGACCGCCCGATTACGATCGGACGGACCGAATACCCCTAACCTAATCCACCCGCATATATAAATGGGGCAACCCTAAATTCTGGGAGAGCTGTCCCATCCTTCCTCCTCGCTGCCGCCACCCGGTCTCAATCCACCTCGGGATCCCCCTTCTCCTCGTTTTCCTCCACCCACCAACCAGCGCTCTCCACTGCTCCTCCCCGATTTGCTCGCCCGGCCAACCAGAGCAGCTCCTCGATCCACTCCATGCCGACCCCCATCGCCCTCCTCCCGTGCTTCCCGCGTGCCGCCGCAAGCAGCAGCACCACCGGAGCTCCCTTCGCCATCGGGCACCACCAGCAGGTCGCCGTCTCCTCGTGCCCCTTCTTCCCTTTCTCTGGTTCCCCCCTGCTTCTGTTTCTCTCTCTCTCTCACGCTGCTCTCTGTCTCTGTTGTCTTCGCAGCGCCGCCATGGATGGCCTCCCGTAGCTCCTGCTCGTTGCGTCGCTGTGAGTTCCGCCCGATCCGCATCGGAGAGCCTCGGACCTGTCCATCCCTGTCGTCCCTCGACGCTGAGTCCTTCTGCTCGCCCGCGCCAAGACCAGCGAGCAGCCGCCCGCGTTCCACGCCCGATGCCTCCTCTTCGACCCCCCTGTGAACCTCGACGCCACCTCATCCTGCCGCCGCCGGTGACCAGCAGGTCATGTCGCCGTGCCCTGCCTCCTCTTCGTCGCGTTCTGCTTCTTCCCACCGTCTTCTCTCTGCGTCTCTTGCTCAGTTCATCTCTCTCACTTTGTTATTCTGCAGAGACCTCGCCATGGATCCTCGTGGCCGGGCTCTCCCCGTCGCCGGATGCCTCGCCGACCCGCCACTTCTCGCGCCTGCCGACCACACCATCTCGCCACCGCTATCTTCTTCCCGGAGGTCCGCTGTCGCGCCCCTGCTTCCTCTGCTTCGAGGACGAGGCCAGCGCCAAGTCCCGCCCGATCCCCTGCCTGCGTTGACCACGCCCCTCGACCGCACGCGCCTGGGCCACCTCCCCTTCGCCAGATCCGGCCCAGCCACTCCTCTGCTTCGGCCCGGCAGCTCCCCTGCGTCGGCCAGCCAGCCATGCCTCTCCACCGACTGAGCTTGGCCCAATGTGAGCAGCTCCCCCAGCCTCCAGTTTCAGCCCGCATCGTTTTTTTTTCAGTTCTGGACGTTTTAGCATTTATCCCAGGTTTTACAGAATTGCAGAAAACCCCTTGATGTTCATGCATTTAATAACTAAATAACCATGCACCACATGTTAAAACTTCAACCATGTAAAATGCTTAGAATTCCATCTAGTTTCATAATATTCAACTTTCATCCATGTTTAAAATGTTGGTTGAATTAATTTGCTCAAATGCCATGCTAAAATGCTTTAATTCATAACTAAATAACCGTAGCTCCAAATTTAATAAACATTATATGTAAATCGGGTGGAAAATGCATAGATTAACATGGTGCACTTCATTTTGCTGTTTAACAACATTAAAATTGTGTTTAGGGCAAAACAGTACCAAATCCAAAATACGCATATGGGGATTTTCCAGAATTGTTGTTTGTTGTTTCCGGCCTCATTTAAACTTGCCTAAATAGTTAGTTTACTTATGCTTCACCCTTTTGCCATGGTTAATCAACATTTAATATTGTTGGGTACATAACCGAGAGAGAACTAAATAATTGATGTGGTGTTTCATCAATATGCAACTCGTTGCTTATTGAGCTCCACTTAATTTGTAGTATTGTTTGTGCACTTTGCCATGCCATGCCTCATTAAACTGGACATGCATCATACTTGATTGTGCATCATGCCATGCTTATGTGTTGGTTGTTTACCATGTTGTTTGCTTCTTTCCGGTTTACATCTCTCGTTAGCTTCGGTTTCGTTCCGGAGTTGTGAGGATTCGTTCGACTACGTCCATTTGTCTTCTTCATGGACCTGTTCTTCTTCCTTGCGGGATCTCAGGAAATATGACCATACCCTTGAAATCACTTCTATCTTTGCTTGCTAGTTGTTCGCTCTATCGCTATGTTGCGCTACCTACCACTTGTTATATCATGCCTCCCATATTACCATGTCAAGCCTCTAACCATCCTTTCCTAGCAAACCGTTGTTTGGCTATGTTACCGCTTTTGCTCAGCCCCTCTTATAGCGTTGTTAGTTGCAGGTGAAGTTGAAGATTGCTCCATGTTGGAACATGTTTATGTTGGGATATCACAATATATCTTATCTTAATTAATGCATCTATGTACTTGGTAAAGGGTGGAAGGCTTGGCCTTATGTCTGGTGTTTTGTTCCACTCTTGCCGCCCTAGTTTCCATCATACCGGTGTTATGTTCCTTGATTTTGCGTTCCTTACGCGGTTGGGTGTTATGGGAACCCCTTGACAGTTCGCTTTGAATAAAACTCCTCCAGCAAGGCCCAACCTTGGTTTTACATTTGCCTCACCTAGCCTTTTTCCCTTGGGTTTCCGGAGCCTGAGGGTCATCTTTATTTACCCCCCCCCCCCCCGGGGGCTAGTGCTCCTCTGAGTGTTGGTCCGAACTAGAGCCACTTGCAGCGCCACCTCGGGGAAACTTGAGGTCTGGTTTTAGTTGTACGTAGTGTTCATCCGGTGTGCTCTGAGAACGAGATATGTGCAGCTCCTATCAGGATTTGTCGGCACATTCGGGCGGCTTTGCTGGTCTTGTTTTACCATTGTCGAAATGTCTTGTAAACCGGGATTCCGAGACTGATCGGGTCTTCCCGGGAGAAGGAATATCCTTCGTTGACCGTGAGAGCTTATAATGGGCTAAGTTGGGACACCCCTCCAGGGTTTGAACTTTCGAGAGCCGTGCCCGCGGTTATGTGGCAGATGGGAATTTGTTAATGTCCGGTTGTAGAGAACTTGACACTTGACTTAATTAAAATGCATCAACCGCGTGTGTAGCCGTGATGGTCTCTTTTCGGCGGAGTCCGGGAAGTGAACACGGTGTTTGGGTTATGTTTGACGTAAGTAGGAGATTAGGATCACCTCTTGATCATTTCTAGCTTCTCGACCGTTCCGTTGCTTCTCTTCTCACTCTTATTTGCATATGTTAGCCACCATATTTGCTTAGTGCTTGCTGCAGCTCCAACTCATTACCCCATCCTACCTATAAGCTTAAATAGTCTTGATCTCGCGGGTGTGAGATTGCTAAGTCCTCGTGACTCACGGATACTTCCAAACAGTTGCAGGTGCCGTTGCCACCAGTGCAGGCGATGCTACCGAACTCAAGTGGGAGTTCAACGAGGAACTTGGTCATTACTACGTGGAGCCCAGTTGGGACGATCGGGGATCTAGCAATTGGGGTTATCTTCTTTTCATTTGGATTTGACCGTAGTCGGTCTATGTGTGTATCTTGAATGATGTATGAATTTATTTATGAATTTTGTGCTGTGGCGATTGTATGCCAACTCTCTTTATCCCATTCTTGTTCATTACATGGGATTGTGTGAAGATGACCCTTCTTGCGACAAAACCTACAATGCGGTTATGCCTCTAAGTCGTGCCTCGACACGTGAGAGATATAGCCGCATCGTGGGTGTTACAATCGCGCACACTCACTAGGCGACGGTTCCAAATGCCGTCACGGAAAGGGGTTAAAACCCACTGGTGCGCGTCGGTCCTAAACAAACGGTTTTTAACCCCTTTCCGCGACGGCATCTGGAACCGTCGCCAAGTGAGTGTGGGCGATAGGGGGGTCCTTCCCACACGACCCAGAAACCATCGGGGATATGCCCCCCTGGCACACACGTCCGGCAAAATGAGGTTGTGTGTGACCGGCGAGCGCGCAAATACGGAAATACGTACAGTATAGCTAAAAAATACAATTATACAGAGAAATTGTTTCCGGTCGCAAGTACATCCCACACAGTCAGTCCCCGCTAAACGTTTCCGTTCGTATGTACATCCCACACAGTCGCTCCAAGGAAAACATTTGCGCAAGGTGGCGTAACTTAAACAGTTTTGAAGAGAATGTCGTGTGTGATTGTTCATTGATCCTACACAGTTTATTCCTAGAAACTATGTGCGTTGCCTGAGGTCATCGCCCATGGTGGTTTCTCATTAACCGTTTGCAATTGGAAAACCCAATTAGCAAGCTAATTGGCCAATTAGCGGGCTAATTGGCCTATTCTAATTGACATTCATATTAAGCACATAATATATTCCATTTCCATATTAAGGAAGCAGGATTTCATAATTGAAATACATCAGATTACAACATGATATAGCTTCAGCACTCAGCTACCCCATTACACAACTGCACCAGCACCAAGTTTCACATGCAACATCCAGAACCTTTCGAAATTAGCATCTTAGACGGTACATAGAGAGATGCATCTCATCTGGAAAACTGCTGAAGCGGAAGGCAAATATTGAGCCTTCATTCATGTTGAAGGTCTTTGCAACTTTAGGCCAGTGCCTGTGGATGATTGACCGTTCATCCTTCGACCTCTTCAGGAACACTTCAATATTGAACTGTGGGTGTTGTATGAAAACTTTCCTCGCCTCCTGACCACAGAGGTGGTTTGAGAGGTAATCATCAGTGAAGCCTGAAAACAAGGATGTGCATAAATATCTTATCTATATTGGAAATGGGGCAAAGGAATACAAAAAGGCAAGGTATAATAGTTAGTACCATCTTGTAAACCTCAGTGCTTCCCATTGTTTCCCTGCAACACATATAAGGTAGTTAGTCATCAGGTTAAGTAAGGGTTCGCATGCTATCAGTAAAATATGTTGATGATAAATAAGCACATTGCAGATTCATCAGATTAATTCAAGCCACATGGAAAACCCATTTATCCAAACCAAGCATGATTAAGAACTAGGAAATATAGCACTTGTATATGTTTCTCATGTATTAAGTGCAGCCAAATTCGATTTATTCCTCACATGGTATACAATAACAGAATGCAGCCATAGCAATTGAACATCGCATTGCAGAATTGAACAATGCAGTTAACTAAACACCACAACAAATGAACCAAACGTTAACTGAGCACCACATTGCACAATATAACATACTCCTAATAGAAGATCAGACAGTTAACCAAACCAAGCATGCTTAACAACTTGGAAATATAGCAATTGTATTTGTTTCTCATGTATTTAGTACAGCCAAATTCAATTTATTCCTCACATGGTATACAATAACAGAATGCAGCCACAACAATTGAACATCGGATTGCAGAATTGAACCAAGCAGTTAACTAAACACCACAACAAGTGAACCAAGCCACAACAAATGAACCAAGCAGTTAAGTAAACACCAATTGAACAGTATAACATACTCCTAATAGAAGATCAGACAGTTAACCAAACCAAGCATGCTTAACAACTTGGAAATATTGTGCCCTGAAGAATTGAACATCACATTTTCAGAATTGAACCAAGCAGTTAATTGAACACCACATTGCACAACATATAAAACATATACACTATAGCAGAAGATTGCATGGTAAAAGTAGATAGCACAATTCACTAGAATTTGTTAAGGAAAGGCAGTAGCTAGCAAACTGAACATGGGTCCTTATAGTGAGCTAATAAGACAAGCTACTCCTCATTGTCGGAGATATCGATGACAATTGGCTCCTTGGACATTGAAGAGGGCGAGGCCTCCGCATCGTGGGTGCCCTCGTTGTAGTGGTGAGTTGCCTGGGCCGCTCCGGGCACCAACCTGCTGGCTCTCGAGATGAGGTAAGCACATGCACGCTGAGAAAACACCTCGTAGTCTTCATCGAAGGCACCGACGGTGGCCTCGAGAAACCACCACGAACTGTCGTTTAGCAGCCAACCGCGTTGCGGCGTCGGCGCGCGAGGCGTCAGCGGTGGCCTCGGCGGCGAGGTGCTCCTCCAAGATCTGGGGGTCGGCACGAATGGCAGCCATCACGACCTCATCCGGCTGCGATTTGCTTCTCCGCTGCCAAATGCTCCTTGAGGTCCTGGCTATACTGCGTGCACCATGGTTTAGGTCGGCGCTTATTTGGTGGAGGGGTCGGTGATTTGGATGGAAGGTGTCGCGCGCGCGCCGGGGGTCGGGGCATGTGGAATGTGGAAGGAGGAGGAGGATGGGGTCGGGTGTGGATTACCTGCCTGGATAGGCGAGGCCGAGCAGCATGAAGGAGGGTCGCCGGCGAGGAGGCGGCGACGCTGCAAGGAAGGAGTGAAGGTTTCAACTTCGAAAGGAAGGCGGAAAGAGGGGAAATGTGGCTTTTGGTAAGGGGAGGGGGCGGGAAGATAGATATTTCCACGGAAGCCGAAAATTTGGAATCGCTTCAGCCAAAAAACTGGCGCGCAAAGTGTCATCAGACATGGTCCCTTATTTAGACACGGTCCAAAGATATTTTGTGATGCATCACACATGGTTGGTTATAATAAACTGTGTGGGATCTACTGGATTTTTGGTCTTGATTTGAATTACATAATGGGGTCACAGCGGCCATGGAAGGTGTTTGAATTGCTAGACCTTTTATCTGCAGTGATCATAAAAGAATTGGAATTATTCAGGGTTCGTTTGGACATTTTTATGCATTAAGTGAGTTTTCAATGCATTTATGTGCATAATTCAAATTTGAACTACATGCACATGCTCTAGTGCATATAAATTCGTTGAAAATCAAATCTTTGTCCTTGGGTGCATGCTTAGGTCCCATGCAAGAAATGGGAATGAATTTCAAACACCATGGAAACCGTTGATTGCCGGCAAAACAGTGAGATGCCTCGTTTTTAAATTCTAGTAAATCCAAAACTCGTCTGAAATTCATGAAACTTGGCATGCTATCATGGAGCGGCATCAACATGTCGTGGTACAAATTTTGTCCCATTTGGGGCAGGTTTGGGTATATGCTTCAGACAAACCGGAGCTTCTCACAACAAGCATCATGGTTTTCGGTAGGGAACGTCCCACTTTTGGGGACGAAACCATATCCATTGCCTCTTATTGCTTTCAAGTTTTTTTTTCTTGTGTCAACATAGAACAACAGGAGTGTTGTGTGGATTTTTGTGATTTTTTGGGGTTCGTTTGGACATTTTTATGCATTAAGTGAGTTTTCAATGCATTTATGTGCATAACTCAAATTTGAACTACATGTGCATGCTCCAGTGCATATAAATTCGTTGAAAAATCAAATCTTTGTCCTTGGGTGCATGCTTAGGTCCCATGCAAGAAATGGGAATGAATTTCAAACACCATGGCACCGTTGATTGCCTGCAAAAGAGTGAGATGCCTGGTTTTTAAATTCTAGTAAATCCAAAACTCGTCTGAAATTCATGAAACTTGGCATGCTATAATGGAGCGGCGTCAACATGCCATGGTACAAATTTTGTCACATTTGGGGCAGGTTTGGGTATATGCTTCTCACAAACCGGAGCTTCTCACAACAAGCATGATGGTTTTCGGTAGGGAACGTCCCACCTTTGGGGACGAAACCATATCCATTGCCTCTTATTGCTTTCAAGTTTTTTTCTCGTGTCAACATAGAACAACAGGAGTGTTGTGTGAATTTTTGTGATTTTTCGGGGTTCGTTTGGACATTTTTATACATTAAGTGAGTTTTCAATGCATTTATCTGCATAATTCAAATTTGAACTACATGCGCATGCTCCAGTGCATATAAATTCGTTGAAAAATCAAATCTGTGTCCTTGGGTGCATGCTTAGGTCCCATGCAAGAAATGGGATGAATTTCAAACACCATGGCACCGTTGATTGCTGGCAAAATAGTGAGATGCCTGGGTTTTAAATTCTAGTAAATCCAAAACTCGTCTGAAATTCATGAAACTTGGCATGCTATCGTGGAGCGGCATCAACATGCCATGGTACAAATTTTGTCCCATTTTGGGGCAGGTTTGGGTATATGCTTCTCACAAACCGGAGCTTCTCACAACAAGCATGATGGTTTTCGGTAGGGAATGTCCCACCTTTGGGGAGGAGACCATATCCATTGCCTCTTATTGCTTTCAAGTTTTTTTTCTCGTGTCAACATAAAAACAACAGGAGTGTTGTGTGAATTTTTGTGAATTTTCGGGGTTCGTTTGGACATTTTTATGCATTAACTGAGTTTTCAATGCATTTATGTGCATAATTCAAATTTGAACTACATGTGCATGCTCCAGTGCATATAAATTGGTTGAAAATCAAATCTGTGTCCTTGGGTGCATGCTTAGGTCCCATGCAAGAAATGGGAATGAATTTCAAACACCATGGCACCGTTGATTGCCGGCAAAACAGTGAGATGCCTGGTTTTTAAATTCTAGTAAATCCAAAACTCGTCTGAAATTCATGAAACTTGGCGTGCTATCATGGAGCGGCATCAACATGCCGTGGTACAAATTTTGTCCCATTTGGGGCAGGTTTGGGTATATGCTTCTCACAAACCGGAGCTTCTCACAACAAGCATGATGGTTTTCGGTAGGGAACGTCCCACCTTTGGGGACAAAACCATATCCATTGCCTCTTATTGCTTTCAAGTTTTTTTCTCGTGTCAACATAGAACAACAGGACTGTTGTGAATTTTTGTGATTTTTCGGGGTTCGTTTGGACATTTTTATGCATTAACTGAGTTTTCAATGCATTTATGTGCATAATTCAAATTTGAACTACATCTGCATGCTCCAGTGCATATAAATTGGTTGAGAAAACAAATCTGTTTCCTTGGGTGCATGCTTAGGTCCCATGCAAGAAATGGGAATGAATTTCAAACACCAGGGCACCGTTGATTGCCGGGGAAACATTGAGATGCCTGGTTTTTAAATTCTAGTAAATCCAAAACTCATCTGAAATTCATGAAACTTGGCATGCTATCATGGAAGGGCACCCGACATGCTGTGGTATTTTTCGTGTCCATTTTGAGAGAAGGCGCACTCGAATAATGACAGCCAACAAAGGCATTTTGAAAAAAAATAGCTGCCACTTTAATATCTCAAACGTTTGTATAATTCAAACTGTGTGCGTTCGGTTAACCATTCACGTGATGCCACGTGTCTTGGTTTTAATGGCTATAGGAGGTGTCATGTGGACAGCTGCTTGACTGAACGGGAGGCGTGCGACCGCAGTCCGGTGTGCAGGCTCACCGGGAAGCGTACAAGCTGTTCAACGCAGGATTTGTGCATCTCTTCAACGCAAACGGTTCAGATTACGGTATGCAAATTAAAGCCAGACTTCGGCGCTAAGCCAAGAGACACTGCGATTTGTCAAAATATGCAGCTAAAAATCAATATCACCATCTATTTTTTGCAACTAATATTCAGTAATTAAGCATATATTTCATTCATACTAGAGATTAAGCAGTCGTTCTCACCGGGAAGCGAGACAGCCTTGGACCACCACCCGCCTTGCCCCCACTGGTCTATATTAATGGCGTCACCGAGCGGCCGCACCCCCCCCATCCTCGCCACACACACAATTCCTCTCTATCTCCACCCGCATCCTCAACACCGCTCTGAATCCTCAAAGTCGTGAGTGTACGAGGATGCTGTCGAAGCGCCCCATCGGAGGGAGTGGCGACGTCGGGGCTGCTGAAGCACCGGAGCACGGCGTGAATATGGAGACAGAGGTTCCCGTCCCCGCCGACGAGGTGGAGAACGAGGCTGCCAACAAGCGGAGGCGGGTCGAGAAAGAACCGCAAGCGACTCCAGCAGGCCTAGACTTCATCAACAACCTCCCCGATGATATGTTGATAGTCATCATATCCATCCTCCCAATTAGAAATCGGGCGAGGACAGCCGCCGTTTCCCGGCGGTGGTGCACCCTATGGCTCCGCACCCCTGTCGACCTCCTCCACGCCCACAAGCTCTACCATGGCTGTCGCCAAAGCTTGGATGCATTCTCCCAGATCCTCGGCAGTCACCATGGCCCAATCAAAGGCCTTATCGCGGGCAAGTTCCGTTCCAATGGCATGGAGCGAGCCAAGCTTGATGAGTGGTTCCGATCCCGCGCCATAGATCAGCTCGAGAAGCTAAGTTATAATGATGGGCATATGAGCTTTCTACTATTGGAAATATGCCCTAGAGGCAATAATAAAATGGTTATTATTGTATTTCCTTGTTCATGATAATTGTCTATTGTTCATGCTATAATTGTATTAACTGGAAACCGTAATACATGTGTGAATACATAGACCACAACATGTCCCTAGTAAGCCTCTAGTTGACTAGCTCGTTGATCAATAGATGGTTATGGTTTCCTGACCATGGACATTGGATGTCATTGATAACGGGATCACATCATTAGGAGAATGATGTGATGGACAAGACCCAATCCTAAGCATAGCACAAGATCGTGTAGTTCGTTTGCTAAGAGCTTTTCTAATGTCAAGTATCATTTCCTTAGACCATGAGATTGTGCAACTCCCGGATACCGTAGGAATGCTTTGGGTGTACCAAACGTCACAACGTAACTGGGTGGCTATAAAGGTGCACTACAGGTATCTCCGAAAGTGTCTGTTGGGTTGGCACGAATCGAGACTGGGATTTGTCACTCCGTATGACGGAGAGGTATCTCTGGGCCCACTCGGTAATGCATCATCATAATGAGCTCAATGTGACTAAGGAGTTAGCCACGGGATCATGCATTACGGAACGAGTAAAGAGACTTGCCGGTAACGAGATTGAACGAGGTATTGGGATACCGACGATCGAATCTCGGGCAAGTAACATACCGATAGACAAAGGGAATTGTATACGGGATTGATTGAATCCCCGACATCGTGGTTCATCCGATGAGATCATCGTGGAACATGTGGGAGCCAATATGGGTATCCAGATCCCGCTATTGGTTATTGGCCGGAGAGGTGTCTCGGTCATGTCTGCATGGTTCCCGAACCCGTAGGGTCTACACACTTAAGGTTCGGTGACGCTAGAGTTGTTATGGGAAATAGTATGTGGTTACCGAAGGTTGTTCGGAGTCCCGGATGAGATCCTGGACATCACAAGGAGTTCCGGAATGGTCCAGCGGTGAAGATCGATATATTGGACGAAGGGTATTGGAGTCCGGAAGTGTTCCGGGGGTACCAGGCTATGGCCAGCATGACCGAAAGGTGTTTCGGGAGCCCCGGCAAGTGTTGGAGGGCCTCATGGGCCAAAGGGGAAGGGGCAAACCAGCCCACTAAGGGGTGGTGCGCCCCCCACACCCTTTCCCACGTTACTTGGGGAGGTGGGGCGCCTCCACCTGGCTTGGGAGGCAAGCCTCCACCTGCTTGGCTTGGGGGGCAAGTCTCCCTAGGATTTTCCCTAGGGAGATCCAATCTGCTTGGCCGCCGCCCCTAGGGGAAACCCTAGGGTGCCTCCCCTCTCCCCTTGCCCCTATATATAGTGGAGGGGTGGGAGGGCAGCCCCACCTCTTCCCTGGCGCAGCCCTCCCTCCTCATACACCTCCTCCTCCTCCTCCGTAGTGCTTAGCGAAGCTCTGCCGGAGAACCATGAGCTCCATTGCCACCACGCCGTCGTGCTGCTGGAGTTCTCCCTCAACTTCTCATCTCCCCTTGCTGGATCAAGAAGGAGGAGACGTCCCCGGGCTGTACGTGTGTTGAACGCGGAGGCGTCGTCCGTTCGGCGCTAGATCGGATCTTCCGCGATTTGAATCGTTGCGAGTACGACTCCATCAACCGCGTTCTTGTAACGCTTCCGCTTAGCGATCTTCAAGGTTATGAAGATGCACTCCCTCTCTCTCGTTGCTAGCATCTCCTAGATTGATCTTGGTGACACGTAGGAAAATTTTGAATTATCTCTCCGTTACCCATCAGTGGCATCATGAGCTAGGTCTATGCGTAGATTCTATGCACGAGTAGAACACAAAGTAGTTGTGGGCGATGATTTGTTCAATTTTCTTACCGTTACTAGTCTTATCTTGATTCGGCGGCATTGTGGGATGAAGCGGCCTGGACCGACCTTACACGTACACTTACGTGAGACAGGTTCCACCGACTGACATGCACTTGATGCATAAGGTGGCTAGCGGGTGTCTGTCTCTCCCACTTTAGTCGGATCGGATTCGATGAAGAGGGTCCTTATGAAGGGTAAATAGCAATTGGCATATCACCGTTGTGGCTTTTGCGTAGGTAAGAAACGTTCTTGCTAGAAACCCATAGCAGCCACGTAAAACATGCAACAACAATTAGAGGACGTCTAACTTGTTTTTGCAGGGTATGCTATGTGATGTGATATGGCCAAAAGGATGTGATGAATTATATATATGTGATGTATGAGATTGATCATGTTCTTGTAATAGGAATCACGACTTGCATGTCGATGAGTATGACAACCGGCAGGAGCCATAGGAGTTGTCTTAATTTATTGTATGACCTGCGTGTCAATGAAAAACGCCATGTAATTACTTTACTTTATTGCTAACCGTTAGCCATAGTAGTAGAAGTAATAGTTGGCGAGACAACTTCATGAAGACACGATGATGGAGATCATGATGATGGAGATCATGGTGTCATGCCGGTGACGAAGGTGATCATGCCGCGCCTCGAAGATGGAGATCAAAGGCGCAAGATGATATTGGCCATATCATGTCACTTTATGATTTGCATGTGATGTTTGTCATGTTTACGTCTTATTTGCTTAGAAAGACGGTAGCATAAATAAGATGATCCCTCACTAAAATTTCAAGAGACGTGTTCCCCCTAACTGTGCACCGTTGCGAAGGTTCGTTGTTTCGAAGCACCACGTGATGATCGGGTGTGATAGATTCTAACGTTCGCATACAACGGGTGTAAGCCAGATTTACACATGCGAAACACTTAGGTTGACTTGACGAGCCTAGCATGTACAGACATGGCCTCGGAACACAAGAGACCGAAAGGTCGAACATGAGTCGTATAGTAGATACGGTCAACATGGAAATGTTCACCGTTGATGACTAGTCCGTCTCACGTGATGATCGGACACGGTCTAGTCGATTCGGATCATGTATCACTTAGATGACTAGAGGGATGTCTATCTAAGTGGGAGTTCATTAAATAATTAGATGAACTTAATTATCATGAACATAGTCAAAAGGTCTTTGCAAATTATGTCGTAGCTTACGCTTTAGTTCTACTGTTTAAGATATGTTCCTAGAGAAAAATTTAGTTGAAAGTTGATAGTAGCAATTATGCGGACTGGGTCCGTAAACTGAGGATTGTCCTCATTGCTGCACAGAAGGCTTATGTCCTTAATGCACCGCTCGGTGTGCTGAACCTCGAGCGTCGTTTGTGGATGTTGCGAACATCTGACATACACGTTTTGATGACTACGTGATAGTTCAGTGCGTAATGTTGAACGGTTTAGAATTGAGGCACCGAAGACATTTTGAAACGTCGCGAAACATATGAGATGTTCCAAGAGCTAAAATTGGGATTTTAGGCTCGTGCCCACGTCAAGAGGTATGAGACCTCTGACAAGTTTCTTAAGCCTGCAAACTAAGGGAGAAAAGCTCAACCGTTGAGCATGTGCTCAGATTGTCTGAGTACTACAATCGCTTGAATCGAGTGGGAGTTAATCTTCCAGATGAGATAGTGATGGTTCTCCAAAGTCACTTCCACCAAGCTATTAGAGCTTCGTGATGAACTATAACATATCAGGGATAGACATGATGATCCTTGAGCAACTCGCGATGTTTGACACCGCGAAAGTAGAAATCAAGTAGGAGCATCAATTGTTGATGGTTAGTAAAACCACTAGTTTCAAGAAGGGCAAGGGAAAGAAGGGATACTTCATGAAACGGCAAATCAGTTGCTGCTCTAGTGAAGAAACCCAAGGTTGAACCCAAACCCGAGACTAAGTGCTTCTGTAATGAGGGGAACGGTCACTGAAGCAGAACTACCCTAGATACTTGGTAGATGAGAAGGCAGGCAAGGTCGACAGAAGTATATTGGATATACATTATATTAATGTGTACTTTACTAGTACTCCTAGTAGCACCAGGGTATTAGATACCGGTTCGGTTGCTAAGTGTTGGTAACTCGAAATAAAAGGCTACGGAATAAACGGAGACTAGCTAAAGGTGAGATGACGATATGTGTTGGAAGTGTTTCCAAGGTTGATGTGATCAAGCATCGCATGCTCCCTCTACCATCGAGATTGGTGTTAAACCTAAATAATTGTTATTTGGTGTTTGCGTTGAGCATAGACATGATTGGATTATGTTTATCGCAATACGGTTATTCATTTAAGGAGAATAATGGTTACTCTGTCTATTTGAATAATACCTTCAATGGTCTTGCACTTAAAATGAATGGTTTATTGAATCTCGATCGTAGTGATACACATGTTCATGCCAAAAGATATAAGATAGTACCACATACTTGTGGCACTGCCACTTGAGTCATATTGGTATAAAACGCATGAAGAAGCTCCATGTTGATGGATCTTTGGACTCACTCGTTTTTGAAAAGATTGAGACATGCGAACCATGTCTATTAGTATATATGCATGAAGAAAGTCCATACAGATGGATCGTTTGGACTCACTTGATTTTGAATCACTTGAGACATGCAAATCATACCACATGGGCAAGATGACTGAAAGGCCTCGTTTTCAGTAAGATGGAACAAGAGAGCAACTTGTTGGAAGTAATACATTTGATGTGTGCAGTCCAATGAGTGCTGAGGCACGCAGTGGATATCGTTATGTTCTTACTTCACAGATGATTTGAGTAGATGCTAAGAATATTTACTTGATGAAACACAAGTCTGAATTATTGAAAGGTTCAAGTAATTTCAGAGTGAAGTTGAAGATCGTCGTGACAAGAGGATAAAATGTCTATGATATGATCATAGAGATATCTGAGTTACGAGTTTGGCACACAATTAAGACATTGTGGAAATTGTTTCACAACTAATACCGCCTGGAACACCATAGTGTGATGGTGTGTCCGAACATCATAACTGCACCCTATTGGATATGGTGCATACCATGATGTCTCTTATCGAATTACCACTATCGTTTATGGGTTAGGCATTAGAGACAACCACATTCACTTTAAATAGGGCACCACGCAATTCCGTTGAGACGACACCGTATGAACTATGGTTTAGAGAAACCTAAGCTGTCGTTTCTTAAAAGTTTGGGGCTGCGACGCTTATGTGAAAAAGTTTCAGGCTGATAAGCTCGAACCCAAAGCGGATAAATGCATCTTCATAGAATACCCAAAACAGTTGGGTATACCTCCTATTTCAGATCTGGAAGCAAAAGTGATTGTTTCTAGAAACGGGTCCTTTCTCGAGGAAAAGTTTCTCTCGAAAGAATTGAGTGGGAGGATGGTGGAGACTTGATGAGGTTATTGAACCGTCACTTCAACTAGTGTGTAGCAGGGCACAAGAAGTTGTTCCTGTGGCACCTACACCAATTGAAGTGGAAGCTTATGATAGTGATCATGAAACTTCGGATCAAGTCACTACCAAACCTCGTAGGTCGACAGGATGCGTACTACTTCAGAGTGGTACGTAATCCTGTCTTGGAAGTCATGTTGCTAGACAACAATGAACCTACGAGCTATGGAGAAGCGATGGTGGGCCCGGATTCCGACGAATGGCTCGAGGCCATAAAATCCGAGAGGATCCATGTATGAAAACAAAGTATAGACTTTGGAAGAACTACTTGATGGTCGTAAGGCTGTTGGGTGCAGATGGATTTTAAAAGGAAGACAGACAATGATGGTAAGTGTCACCATTAAGAAAGCTCGACTTGTCGTTAAGATGTTTTCCGACAAGTTCAAGGAGTTGACTGCGATGAGACTTTCTCACTCGTAGCGATGCTAAGAGTCTGTTGGAATTATATTAGCAGTTACTGCATTATTTATGAAATCTTGCAGATAGGATGTCAAAAACATTGTTTCCTCGACGATTTTCTTGAGGAAAGGTTGTATGTGATACAACCAGAAGGTTTTGTCAATCCTGAAAGATGCTAACAAGTATGCAAAGCTCCAGCAATCCTTCTAAGGACTGGAGTAAGCATCTCGGAGTTGGAATGTACGCTTTGATGAGATGATCAAAGATTTTGGGTTTATACAAAGTTTATGAGAAACTTGTATTTCCAAAGAAGTGAGTGGGAGCACTATAGAATTTTTGATGAGTATATGTTGTTAACATATTGTTGATCAGAAATGATGTAGAATTTCTGGAAAGCATACAGGGTTATTTGAAAAGTGTTTTTCAATGGAAAACCTGGATTAAGCTACTTGAACATTGAGCATCAAGATCTATAAGGATAGATCAAAAACGCTTAATAGTACTTTCAAATGAATACATACCGTGACAAGATTTTGAAGGAGTTCAAAATAGATCAGCAAAGAAGGAGTTCTTGGCTGTGTTACAAGGTGTGAGTATTGAGTAAGACTCAAGACCTGACCACGGCAGAAGAGAGAGAAAGGACGAAGGTCGTCCCCTATGCTTTAGACGTAGGCTCTACAGTATGCTATGCTGTGTACCGCACCTGAAGTGTGCCTTGCCATGAGTTAGTCAAGGGGTACAATAGTGATCCAGGAATGGATCACATGACAGCGGTCGAACTTATCCTTAGTAACTAGTGGACTAAGGAATTTTCTCGATTATGGAGGTGGTAAAAGAGTTCGTCGTAAAGGGTTACGTCGATGCAAACTTTGACACTAATCCGGATGACTCTGAGTAGTAAACCGGATTCGTATAGTAGAGCAGTTATTTGGAATAGCTCCAAGTAGCGCGTGGTAGCTGCATCTACAAGATGACATAGAGATTTGTAAAGCACACACGGATCTGAAAGGTTCAGACCCGTTGACTAATAACCTCTCTCACAAGCGAGATATGAACAAACCCCATGGGTGTTGGATTCATTACAATCACATAGTGATGTGAACTAGATTATTGACTCTAGTGCAAGTGGGAGACTGTTGGAAATATGCCCTAGAGGCAATAATAAAATGGTTATTATTGTATTTCCTTGTTCATGATAATTGTCTATTGTTCATGCTATAATTGTATTAACTGGAAACCGTAATACATGTGTGAATACATAGACCACAACATGTCCCTAGTAAGCCTCTAGTTGACTAGCTCGTTGCTCAATAGATGGTTATGGTTTCCTGACCATGGACATTGGATGTCATTGATAACGGGATCACATCATTAGGAGAATGATGTGATGGACAAGACCCAATCCTAAGCATAGCACAAGATCGTGTAGTTCGTTTGCTAAGAGCTTTTCTAATGTCAAGTATCATTTCCTTAGACCATGAGATTGTGCAACTCCCGGATACCGTAGGAATGCTTTGGGTGTACCAAACGTCACAACGTAACTGGGTGGCTATAAAGGTACACTACAGGTATCTCCGAAAGTGTCTGTTGGGTTGGTACGAATCGAGACTGGGATTTGTCACTCCGTATGACGGAGAGGTATCTCTGGGCCCACTCGGTAATGCATCATCATAATGAGCTCAATGTGACTAAGGAGTTAGCCACGGGATCATGCATTACGGAACGAGTAAAGAGACTTGCCGGTAACAAGATTGAACGAGGTATTGGGATACCGACGATCGAATCTCGGGCAAGCAACATGCCGATAGACAAAGTGAATTGTATACGGGATTGATTGAATCCCCGACATCGTGGTTCATCCGATGAGATCATCGTGGAACATGTGGGAGCCAATATGGGTATCCAGATCCCGCTATTGGTTATTGGCCGGAGAGGTGTCTCGGTCATGTCTGCATGGTTCCCGAACCCGTAGGGTGTACACACTTAAGGTTCGGTGACGCTAGAGTTGTTATGGGAAATAGTATGTGGTTACCGAAGGTTGTTCGGAGTCCCGGATGAGATCCCGGACATCACGAGGACTTCCGGAATGGTCCGGCGGTGAAGATCAATATCTTGGACGAAGGGTATTGGAGTCCGAAAGTGTTCCGGGGGTACCAGGCTATGGCCAGCATGACCGAAAGGTGTTTCGGGAGCCCCGGCAAGTGTTGGAGGGCCTCATGGGCCAAAGGGGAAGGGGCAAACCAGCCCACTAAGGGGTGGTGCGCCCCCCCCCCCACACCCTTTCCCATGTTACTTGGGGAGGTGGGGCGCCTCCACCTGGCTTGGGAGGCAAGCCTCCACCTGCTTGGCTTGGGGGGCAAGTCTCCCTAGGATTTTCCCTAGGGAGATCCAATCTGCTTGGCCGCCGCCCCTAGGGGAAACCCTAGGGCACCTCCCCCTCTCCCCTTGCCCCAATATATAGTGGAGGGGTGGGAGGGCAGCCCCACCTCTTCCCTGGCGCAGCCCTCCCTCCTCATACACCTCCTCCTCCTCCTCCGTAGTGCTTAGCGAAGCTCTGCCGGAGAACCATGAGCTCCATTGCCACCACGCCGTCGTGCTGCTGGAGTTCTCCCTCAACTTCTCCTCTCCCCTTGCTGGATCAAGAAGGAGGAGACGTCCCCGGGCTGTACGTGTTTTGAACGCGGAGGTGCCGTCCGTTCGGCGCTAGATCGGATCTTCCGCGATTTGAATCGTTGCGAGTACGACTCCATCAACCGCGTTCTTATAACGCTTCCGCTTAGCGATCTTCAAGGGTATGAAGATGCACTCCCTCTCTCTCGTTGCTAGCATCTCCTAGATTGATCTTGGTGACACGTAGGAAAATTTTGAATTATCGCTACGTTACCCATCAGCTGCCAACGTCCGCGCTCCGCTTCATGCCCACGCTGCGCCTCGCCAAGTTCATGAACTGCCATCCCCCCCCTTAATGACATGCCCGCTCTTTTTCTACCACGACTAAAGCACCTCGAGCTCGTCGTCGTCTGCATCCTAAAGGATGACATGGAGCGCCTGCTCCGCGGTTGTACTACACTCGAGTTCCTTCATCTTCAGGCGATGAATTGGTCGAGTACCTTGCACATCACCTCCAGGACTCTCCGCACTATTTATGTGTGTTGTTGGTGCTGCAACAAGAGATCACAAAAGGTGGACCACAATATGGTCATCCAGGACACACCTTCACTTGAGAGATTACTTGTAGTTGATCAACAAGATCAAACAAGAATCAATGTCATTTCTGCGTCGAAATTGAAAGTGGTGGGCTACTCGTCTGTCAAATACTACAACTTTTCTTGTACAACAGTCGCCTTATATACCTCTCCTTCTTGATATCAACGTTATAACTAGTTTTGAAGATGTATGTTCATCTGTCATCCAGCGAAGCTTCACCCAGACTCTGGGCACAATGAAGGTCTTGGCACTAGAATCTGTCATCCCCGACCTGGACCAAGTTTTCAGTTGCCTGTGATGCTTTCCGTGCCTGAAGAAGCTGTATATCGAGGTGATGTTCCTTTCCTGTTAAATGTTAACCATAGGGAGTCCAATTTTTTGCACCTTTTCCCAAGTTTACAATGGCTATGTACTACGATTTCTGAAGGAATTTTGGAGGATTTTGGGACATACACCCCCACCCCATATTGGTTGCTTCATTCATATGGTTACAATCGTCCATAAGCATTTCTCCTTTGGATTCATCTATACTAGTTTTCTTAGGGAATTTTTCATCCAATCCAACCTCTTGTGAAGAAGGCTACATGTTTCTAGATTTTAACCAAATTAATGCCCATGTTAATCATGACAGATCGAAGATGGCACGTTGGTGCATTTTACAAATACTGCAAACCAAATGGGCGTGTAGCACTGTTCAAACTGCATGTAGGCACTAACACGTTCTCTTCTTTTGTAGTGCATATTAGGCCCGGTGGAAGATGTTGATAACGACAATCACATCGAATGCCTGGATCTGCATCTCTCAAATATTACTTTGAACTCCTATTCGAGGGACCCCACCGGAGATTACACTCGCCATGTTCTTTCTTGCCAGAGCAAAGGTGCTGAGGGTACTGAGGTTGAACACGCATTTAATTAGGAAAGATCAATGGTATGATTATCAGAGGCGGCTGGTACTGCGGAATGGAAGTGCCTCCAAAAATGCCAAACTTCATATTGGAAGAGCATATGGCATAGCAATTGGAAGTTATTGTGACAAACCCATACATGACTTGTCAGCGGCTAATCCCTTTTCAGAAATGATGCAGCTTGCATTGTTTGAATTTGGGCGTTGTAATCTTTGAACTTGAACCTTGCAATATTTATGGTATTTGTTATATTGAACCGTTTCTGTTCTCTTGTCTCAACGCAAACAGTTCATCCAAGTGAACCGCATGTCGTACATCGCACACACCTTGATCTGGCTGACTGTTTCTTTTGTGTTACCTAATCACAAACAGTTCATCTGAGTGAACTGTATGTTGTACATCGCACAAACCTTGATCTGGCTGACCGTTTCTTTTTTGTTGCCCAATCACAAACAGTTCATCCGAGTGAACCATATGCTGTACATCGCACATGCCTTCATCAGGCTGCCCATTTCTTTTGTTCCGCCTCATCGCAAATGGTTCATTGGACTGAACCGTATGCCCTAGATCGCACACGCAACTAAAATCTGAACCGTGTTTGATGCATCCTCCATTGCAAATGTTTTGCACCTTTTTTGATGGGTTTTTTATGCATCGCACACAGTTTCGTGAAAGGGTCTCTGATCCTAGTGTCGCGTTAGCAGCATCCTGCAGTAGTGACCATTTGTATAGCACCGACGCGTACCAGTGCATATTCCTTCGACTATGAGATCATGCAACTCTCGGATAACGGAGGAATACCTTGTGTGTTATCAAACATCACAATGTAACCGAGTGATCATAAAGATGCTCTACAGGTATCTCCGAAGGTGTCTGTTGAGTTGGCATGGATCAAGATTAGGATTTGTCACTCCGAGTATCGGAGAGGTATCTCTGGGCCCTCTCGGTAATACACATCACAAGAAGCTTGCAAGAAAATTGACTAAGGAGTTAGTTACGAGATGATATATTACGGAACGAGTAAAGAGACTTGCCGGCAACGAGATTGAACTAAGTATGAAGATACCAACGATCGAATCTCGGGCAAGTAACATACCGATAGACAAAGGGAATTACGTATGTTGTCATAAGTTTCGACCGATAAAGATCTTCGTAGAATATGTATGAACCAATATGGGCATCCAGGTTTCGATATTGGTTATTGACCGGAGAGGTGTCTCGATCATGTCTACATAGTTCTCGAACCCGTAAGGTCCGCATGCTTAACATTCGTTGATGATATAGTGTTATATGAGTTATGTGATTTGATGACCAAATGTTGTTCGTAGTCCCGGATGAGATCACGGACATTACGAGGAGCTCCAAAATGGTTCGAAGGTGAAGATTGATATATAGGACGATGATATTTGGACATCGGAAGAGTTTCGGAACTGGGTAGTCATCGGATCACCGGAAGGGGTTCCGGGAAGCCCCGGGAGGCTATATGGGCTTAATGGGCCAAAGGGGGAACACACCAGCCTACAAGGGGCTGGTGCACCCCTCTCCCTGGCCACCGGCCCTAGGGGACGGAAAGGGGGAGGGTTGGCCCCTCCTGCCTTTCCCTCTGCATGAGAGAAAGGAAAGAAGGGGGCCGCCACCTCCCCCAGCCTTCCTCCCGCGCACAAACAAGGAAAGGGGGGTGGCCAACGGCAGGAGCCCAAGGGGGATTCGGCCACCCTTGGGGTGCCTCCTGGCTGCCTCCCCTCTCCCCCACCTATATATATGTGGGAGGGGCACCACACAAGGACACGACAATCTCTTAGCCGTGTGCGGCGCCCCTCTCCACAGTTTCATCCCTCGGTCATATTTTCGTAGTGCTTAGGCGAAGCCCTGCGAAGATAGCATCGCCACCACCCTCACCACGCCGTCGTGTTGCCGGAACTCATCTACTACTTTGCCCGTCTTGCTGGATCAAGAAGGCGAGGACGTCACCGAGCTGAACGTGTGTTGAACGTGGAGGTGCCGTACGTTTGGTACTTGATCGGTTGGATCTTGAAGAAGTTCGACTACATCAACCGTGTTAATAAACGCTTCCGCTTATGGTCGACGAGGGTATGTAGACACACTCTCCCTTCTCGTAGCTATGCATCTCCATGGATAGATCTTGCATGTGCGTAGAATTTTTTTGTTTTCCATGCAACGTTCCCCAACACCTCCTTCATTACCTTTTGTGAGGCCTTACTCTGCATCGAGCCCCATTTCAGGCTCTGGGTCGGATTATTTTGTGTCAAAGTGCAGGCCAATGGGGTCCAACTCATAGAGTGTGGGTCGACCATGGTTGGCAAGATCTCGAGGGGCAGATGGCTGCTCGGGAAATTCATTAAAAAGTCAAGTTGTGGCAGGAGGAATAGTTCTACATGGCCGACGTGCCATTGGGTAACCGAGAAGGGTTCCCAGCTTTCTTGGTCGTGCCCTTAAAGTGGCTGCATTCTTGGAACACCAAGACTCTCACTTGGGGGGACAAGGAGGAACTAGAGGCCTTACAGGAGCGGGTGAAGTTCTGCATCGACTAGGGCGTTACTCTTATTGGTGTGGTCATATTGATACGTCCATTTTGCATCATGTTTTCCTACTGTTATTTATAGTGTTTTTATGCTTTATAACACTTTATGGACTAATTCTAATGCCTTTTCTCTCATAATATGCAAGATTTACACAAGGAGGGAGAACACCGGCAGCAGGAATTCTGGACCTGAAAAAGCTATGTCAGAGGTACCTATTCTGCACATCTCCAAATGAGCTTAAATTTTACAGAGAATTATTTTAGAATATATAATAAATATTGGAGAGAAGAACTACCAGAGGGGGCAGCCAAGTGCCCACAAGGCACCAGGGCACGCCAGCCCCCTGGCGCGCCCTGGTGGGTAGTGGGGGCCCTGGCCCACCTCTAGTGCCCATCTTCTGGTATATAAGGTCTTTTGGCCTAGAAAAAATAAGGAGAGGACTTTCAGGACGGAGCGCCGCTGTCTCGAGGCGAAACTTGGGCAGGAGCACTTTTGCACTCCGGCGGAGCAATTCCGCCGGGGGAACTTCCCTCCGGGAGGGGGAAATCGAAGCCATCATCATCACCAACAACCCTCTCATCTTTGGGAGACCAATCTTCATCAAGATCTTCAATAGCACCATCTCATCTCAAATCCCTAGTCCATCTCTTGTGTTCAATCTTTGTGCCAAAACCTCATATTGGTACCTATGGGCGACTAGTAGTGTTGATTACATCTTGTAGTCGATGCTAGATGGTTTATTTGGTGGAAGATTATATGTTCGGATCCATTATGCTATTTAATATCCCTCTGATCTTGAGCATGAATATTATTTGTGAGTAGTTCCCTTGTTCTTGAGGCCATGCGAGAAGTCATGTTGCAAGTAATCATGTGAATTTGATATTCGTTTGATATTTTGATGATATGTATGTTGTGATTCCCTTAGTGGTGTTTTGTGAACATCGACTACATGACACTCCACCTTCTTTGGGCCTAAGGGAATGCATTGTGCAGTAGTTATTAGATGATGGGTTGCTAGAGTGACAGAAGCTTAAATCCTAGTTTATGCGCTCTTTCGCAAGGGGCTGGTTTGGATCCATATGTTTAATGCTATGGTCAGATTGTTATCTTAATTCTTCTTTAATAGTTGCGGATGCTTGCAAGGGGGTTAATCATAAGTGGAGTCTTTCTCAAGTAAGAACATCACCCAAGCACCGGTCCACCCACATATCAAATTATCAAAGTAGCGAACGTGAATCAAACCAACATGATGAAAGTGACTAGAGGAAATTTCCGTGTGCCCTCAAGAACGCTTTGCTTATTATAAGGGATCGTTTTGGCAAGTCCTTTGTTACAAAAAGGATTGGGCTACCTTGCTGACTTTATTTACCGTTACTGTTACTTGCTCGTTACAAATTATCTTACTATCGAACTACTTGTTACCGACAATTTCAGTGCATGTAGAAATTACCTTCCTGAAAACCGCTTGTCATTTCCTTCTGCTCCTCGTTGGGTTCGACACTCTTACTTATCGAAAGGACTATAATTGATCCCCTTAACTTGTGGGTCATCACATATCATGCTCTACCGCGGAGTCCAGCCCCTTCAAGCCCGCTCTTCCCCATTGTGGAAGTTCATCTCTGGCGATGAGACCTCGGTTGTCTGAGGTTTCTAATGGGCAAAGGACAATGGCGGGATGCAGACCCTGCTCTATACGACCAAGGGCCAGACCTTCTAGACCAAGAGGGATGAGATTGTCTACAGTGCCGAGCGTCGAGGTACCAGGGTTCGTTGCTTAGCTTTTTACCTTTTCGAAACATATTCATCAAATATGCCTTGTTTTTTGTAGGATTGGCTGGTACGTCCATTTTGCATCATGATTTTCTACTGTTATTTAAATATTCCATGTTTCGATGCAATTCTAATGTCTTTTCTCTCTTAAAATGGAAGATAAATCAAAAGAGGGAGATTGTCGGCAGCTGGAATTTTGACCTGAAAAAGTTGCAGTAGAGATATCAATTCTCCGGAGCTCAAATTGACGTGAAATTTTACGAAGATTAATTTTAGAATATAAAAATATATTGGAAGAAAGAAGTACCAGAGAAGATACTTGGTGGGCCCATAAGCCAAGGGGCGCCCTACCCCCTGGGCGCGCCATGGTGGCTTGTGGGGCCCACAGAAGCCCATTGCTGATGCCCTTCTCCTATATGAAGCCATTTACCCTAGAAAAAACAGAGAAGACTTTCCGTGTGGGTATCTTTGGCAAGTCCAAGGGCAAGCTCGACGCCGGTGCCATCTCTTCCCACGTGCCACCTCCACTGCCGCCGCCACCCCCGTCAGCATCTGAAATGCAGCCGCGTGCGGCCGGCGACCAGAATAGGTTGTACATCTGTCGCGGGAAACCACGACACCTATGGGACCAAGAGCCCCTTTCTGGTTTGGCGGGGGGATGGCGCGTTGCACAAAGAGCATAGGAGCGTGGAACAGCACAGCAGAGATCACGCGGGCAGTCTTTACCCAGGTTTGGGTCGCCGTGAGGCGTAGAACCCTACTCCTGCTTTGGTGGATTGATGGTGGAAAAATGGTGGTGAGCGCAACACGCTTGCCCGGCAGGGTTGCCTCGGGGCAAAAACAGCTACGCGTGTATGAGTGTGTGAGGGGATGGATTAGCCAACCAACCAATCCCTTCTCCGGTTGCCTTGGGCCTCCTTTTATAGATAGAGGGATCACCACAGTGGCAAATCAGTCATTATGCACTGATTAGATAGCGAACAGTGCTATCATACCTAACTCTGCAGGCTGACAAAGCGCATTAAATACGCCGCTCAACGTCACGTCTCAGCTCGCCCGGCAGTTGCCAGCTTCGCGCCTGCTTCTTCGACACTTCGCAGGACGGGTGTCACTTGCAGGTATTTCCTATAGGAAGTGGCTACCGTGTGGTGAACAGCAGCCACTTAGTCACTTTGGATCTTGACACCGCACTGATCGACGACGTGCGTCGTGATAAGGTGGTGCGGTGGGGTGGATCTACCTCCGTAAGCCCCGGCAGGCCTGCCGGGATGATCCGAAGGCTTGCTTCTGGGGACAACCCCATCCTTGCCAGGCTCACCTACCTCGCAAGGGAGGTTTTTCCTTTAGCAATATCTTGCCTCTCTGGCTAGTCTTGGTCCTCTTGGTCTTCTTGTGCTGCACGTTGGTCCTTCGAAGAATTGATCCCTTGTGCTCCAATCAGACATTGGTGATGTGATCTTTTTCTCGTGCTTCCGCATAGTCTGGGTAACGGACCCAGAGTTTGTTGCACCGTCAGAAGCCCCCGGGCCAGGCCCGAATGCGCTGCCGGGCGTCGTCGGGGTAGGCCCTAACAAGTGCACAGGCAAGGGCGTGGAAGCGGCTGGCCCCTTGAGATCTTCTTTGCTTCTTCATTAACTTGCACCCGCCAGTTTCTAATTTTCCCGCGCGTCGCGTAAAGCCAATCGTGGTGGGGCCACTCTTGTAATGGCCTGTGAATGACTTTAACGCACGGGGGAGTAACTGCCAATTCATTCTTCCCGCCACGCCCTTATCCTCAGCCACGTATGCTGCATGCATCACGCGGGTTAGGTAATGGAGGCGCGTTGTGTGGGAGAGCATCAAGGCTAGGGCCCGGTCTTCTTGAATTGGTGGAGGAGGGCGGCGGTTACCCGTTGAGGGATCAGCTCTCTTCCCCGACCCACCTATAAAAGGAGGGGCAGGGGAAGAGTGGAGGCATTCATCCTCGGATCCTTTCTCCTCCATCTTCTGCCTTCTCCTGGATATGCTGAAGAGAAGGGCCTGGGGCTAGGCCCCAGGCAGTAGCTTGAGGTTGGTGACGCCGAATGCTCGTGCTGATGCTTGGGGAGTGAGTCTGGTCCAGGCCCGGAGAAAACGCGGCGGACGAGTCGTCCGTGGTGTGGGAGACATCAAGTTTCCCCATTGTGGGGAAATGCTTGTCTCTTCTAACATGGTCAGTTGATCGTTAGGTAATGCGGCATCTTGCCCTGAGATGCTGCCATTTGTTGGCCTGGCTACCAGATTCTGGGTGCCCTCGACGTTCGCCCGGGATGCAAGACTGGGGATCATTGGTAATCCCAGCACTGCCCCTTTCGGTGGACCTGGGGCTAATGTTGAGGGGAGATGCATCTTCCTGCCTACCAAGGTGGGGAGCGGCTGCTTCTCCGGGGAAGGCGTCAAGCTGGGGGCCTGGCATTTCTCTGGAGCGGTGGTGAAGGAGAGAAAACGAGGGAAGACGGAGAAGGCGGGTGGCAGGGCGTCAGGTCGGAGTACGATGGCGCTGATGCCTTCACCTCCTACTGGCGACCTGCCGCCTCATCTTTCCGCTCTTCTCCTCCCTCCCCGGCACCATCATCACCAGTCTCTTTGGGTGATAGCCGAGGAGGGATGTTCCCTTGGTGCCTCCACCTCCCCTCCAGCGGTCTTCCAGCTGAGCTGGTGGATTACTCCACCGGTGCTCAAGCTAGGGCTTCTTGCTGGTCCTGGAGGTGGTGACCAGGACACCGCCGCACTGCTCTCTGTGCCCCTCCTTCGCAGCCTCGCTACTCCCGATCTTGTCAGGCCGCGCCCAGCAGGCCGTGGCGGGACCGGGATGGGCTCCTGCTTGGGTGCTTCTTTTGTCCTCTCCTCTTCCCACCGCAATACCTGGCGGAGGGAAAATGAAAAGAGGAGATTACGGGGCACTTATCTTTTTTTAATCTTAAATCTGTAGGCACTTGCCAAATTCTAGTTCAAATAATGTAATCTCTTGAATCCATGTCTATGTCCTGTAAGGTCTATACTTGTTTAATCAGCATATTAATGAAAAAGATGAACCTTGTCGGGGACTCGTGCATGTATATGTCCATGCAGAGGTGGGATGCCTCTATATTTTTAAATAAACGAGTTTCCCCCGGCAGGCTATCCTGCCGGTTGATACGTCTTTGTCATATCTATAAATTTTTATTGTTTCATGCCAATGTTTTACAACTTTTACATACTTTTGGCAACAATTTATATGATTTTTTTGGACTAACATATTGATGAAGTGTCCAGTGCTAGTTCTTGTTTATTGTATGTTTTTTGTTTCGCAGAAAATCCATATCAAACGGAGTCCAAACGCGATAAAAACTTATGGAGATTTTTTTTGGAATATATGTGATTTTTGGGAAAAAGAATCAACGCGAGATGATGCCCGAGGGGCCCACAAGGACGGAGGGCGCGCCCTGGACCCTTGTGGCCACCCCATAAGGCCGTTGGTGCCCTTCTTCGGCAGCAAGAAAGCTAATATCTAGATAAAAATCGTGTTGAAATTTCAGCCCAATCGGAGTTACGGATCTCCGGGAAATTAAGAAACGGTGAAAGGTCAGAATCTGGGAGCGCAGTAAAGAAGGAAATAGAGAGAGAGATCCAATCTCGGAGGGGCTCCCGCCCCTCCGCCGCCATGGAGGCCATGGACCAGAGGGGAAACCCTTTTCCCATCTAGTGGGAAGGTCAAGGAAGAAGAAGAAGAAGAAGAAGAAGGAGGGGGGGCTCTCTCCCCCTCTCCCCCGGTGGGGCCATCATCGTGTCGGTGATCTACACCAACAACTTCACCGCCGTCATCACCAACTCTCTCCCCCTCTATGTAGTGGTGTAACACCTCTTCTCCCGCTGTAATCTCTACTTAAGAATGGTTCTCAATGCTATATATTTTTCCCAATGATGTATGGCTATCCTATGATGGTTTATTGATGATCGTGATTGGTTTGAGTTGCATGTTCTATTATTGGTGTTGTCCTATGGTGCTCTCCTTGTTGTGCAAGCGTAAGGGATCCCCACTGTAGGGTTTGCAATATGTTCATGGTTTGCTTATTGTCTGCATTGTGTGAGTGATAGAAACACAAACACGGATAAGTGGGTTATGGCGTATGGGAATAAAGAGGACTTGATAATTTAATGCTATGGTTGGGTTTTACCTTAATGATCTTCAGTAGTTGTCGATGCTTGCTAGAGTTCCAATCATAAGTGCATATGATCCAAGAAGAGAAAGTATGGTAGCTTATGCCTCTCCCTCATATAAAATTGCAGTAATGATTACCGGTCTAGTTATCGATTGCCTAGGGATAAATAACTTTCTTGCGTGACAAAAAGCTCTCTACTAAAACTAACTTAGTAGTTTCTTTATCTAAACAGCCCCTAGTTTCTATTTATGTGCTCTTTATTATCTTGCAAACCTATACTATCACACCTACAAAGTACTTCTAGTTTCATACTTGTTTTAGGTAAAGCAAATGTTAAGCGTGCGTAGAGTTGTATCGGTGGTCGATAGAACTTGAGGGAATATTTGTTCTATCTTTAGCTCCTCGTTGGGTTCGACACTCTTACTTATCGAGGAAGGCTACAATTGATCCCCTATACTTGTGGGTTATCAAGACCTTTTTCTAGCGCCGTTGCCGAGGAGCAATAGCGTGGGGTGAATATTCTCGTGTGTGCTTGTTTGCTTTATCACTAAGTAGATTTTATTTGCTGTTCTAAGTTGTTCTCTATCTTTAGTTATGGATATGAAACATGAAATATCAAAAAAATTAGGTGTACTTGCTACTCATGGAGATGGGGAACCTCCTAAAACCCTCGATGCTCATTGTGTGAAAGATATTATGCACTACTTTAATAATCCTGAGAAAACCCCATTCAATTATGTAATGGGAGACACGTTCGATCAACGTGAATGCTTTAGGGATTATCGCTTAACTCAAAAAGGGAAACTATTATGGGATAAAATTCATATGTTGCATTGGTATGCTCGGCAACTATGCTTGAGATATGATTATACTTGTTGCTCTAGGATGAAGGCTCCACACCTTCCCTTTTCATGCAAATTTAATGATAATGAAACCTTAGATTATTATGCTAATGGTATATATGATTACTATGATGTGGAACAAATAGAAGAATTCGTTGCTTTTAAGGGTGCTTATGAAATTGAATCTTTGTTTGAAAAGTATGAAGCTTTTGATGATGATGTTTATAGGCCTGAAAATTTTGCTATACTTAAATATTGCTATGAGAATTATGAATATAATGCCGATATTGATGCGTTTATTGAGAAAGTCTCAGCTGTCCAAGAAGAGACTAATATTTTGCAGGAAACTATGGAAGAAGAAGTTGATGACACTGTGAGCTCATTGGATGAAAAAGATGAGGAGAAGAGTGAAGAACAAAAGGAGGAAGAGCGGATTGATCACCCATGCCCACCTTCTGATGAGAGTAACTCTTTATCCCATACATTGTCTAATTTCCCTTCGTGCTTACTCAAGGATGAATGCTATGATAATTGTTATGATCCCTTGGATTCGTTTGAAATATCCCATTTTGATGAAATTGATGCTTGCTATGCTTGTGGCCATGATGCCAATATGAATTATGCTTATGGAGATGAACTTGCTATAGTTCCTTATGTTAAGAATGAAATTGTTGCTATTGCACCCACGCATGATAGTCCTATTATCTTTTTGAATTCTCCCAACTACACTATATCGGAGAAGTTTGCGCTTATTAAGGACTATAATGATGGGTTGTGTTCTACTATTGCACATGATGATTTTGATAAATATAATATGCATGTGCTTGCTGATCCTACTTGCAATTATTATGAGAGAGGAACTACATCTCCGCCTCTCTATGTTTCCAATACGATAAAATTGCAACAAACTATTTATACTATGCATTGGCCTATACCTTGTGTGCATGAATTGTTCTTTTGTGACATGTCGATGCATAGGAAGAGAGTTAGACTTCGTCATTACATGATATATGTTAATTTGTGCTCACTACTAAATTACAAATCATTGTTAATTAAAATTGGCTTTGATATACCTTGGGATCCGGGTGGATCCATTACTCGAGCACTATATGCCTAGCTTAATGGCTTTAAGGGAAGCGTTGCCAAGGAGAAAACCCAGAAGTTTTAGAGAGTCATTTATTTCTGTTGAGTGCTTTTATAAAGTTTAAAAACAAAAAAATAAAGAGGGAACCTAAAACTTTTTCAAAAAGAAAAGTGAAAGTGAGATAGACGAGCATTGTTAAAGTGGGAGCATGCCTTGAACTTTGTTCATGCCCATGGAAACTTTGTGAATCTTAATTACAGAAAAATTTCAACAAAAAAATTATCCCCTTGTATAAATCCATTGTATTATAAAAACAATGTGCCAATATTTGCCTTTAGGATGATTAGATTGCTTGTTTGGTATGTGCGGTGCAAAAACAGAAACTTTGGCTGTAGTGCGTGATTTTACATTTTTTTACTGGAATGTCGAATGTTTCTGAAACCTTTTGCATAGTACTTCAATACAAATTGTTTATTTTTCCCTAATTTTTCAGAATTTTTGGAGTTACAGAAGTATGGTAGATGTTCATATTGCTACAGAGTGTCCTGTTTAAGACAGATTCTGTTTTTGATGCATTGGTTTGCTCGTTTTGGTGAAACTATCGATTGTATCAGTGGTATAAGCCATGGAAAATTTATATTACAGTAGCTACAATGAAATCAAAAAATATGAATGAGTTTGCAACAGTACTTAAAGTGGTGATTTGCTTTACTATACTAACGGATCTCACGAGGGTTTTGTTAAGTTTTGTGTGATTGAAGTTTTCAAGTTTTGGGTGAGATCACGATGGATGAAGGAATCGGGAGTGGCAAGAGCCTAAGCTTGGGGATGCCCGAGGCACCCCAAGGTAATATTCAAGGACTCCCAAGCAACTAAGCTTGGGGATGCCCCGCAAGGCATTCCCTCTTTCTTCCAACGATCATCGGTAATTTTACTTGGAGCTATATTTTTATTCGTCACATGATATGTGTAAATCTTGGAGCGTCGTGTGCTTTTTATTTTTCTTTCAATAATGCACCATGCTGGTATGAGATAGTCCTCGGTTTATTTATAGAATGCTCTATGCACTTCACTTATATCTTTTGAGTAATGGCTTTATAGAATGCTTCATGTGCTTCACCTATATCATTTGAAGTTTGGATTGCATGTTTCCCTACACATAGAAAACTGCCATTTGTAGAATGCTCTTTTGCGTCACTTCTATTTGTTAGAGCGTGGGCATATCTTTTGTAGAAAGAATTAAACTCTCATGCTTCACTTATATCTATTTAGAGAGTTGACAGGAATTGGTCATTCACATGGTTAGTCATAAAATCCTACATAAAACTTGTAGATCACTGAATATGATATGTTTGATTCCTTGCAATAGTTTTGCGATATAAAGATGGTGATATTAGAGTCATGCTAGTGAGTAATTGTGGATTGGTAGAAATACTTGTGTTAAGGTTTGTGATTCCTGAAGCATGCACTTATGGTGAACCGTTATGTGATGAAGTCGGAGCATGATTTATTTTTGATTGTCTCCCTTATGAGTGGCGGTCGGGGACGAGCGATGGTATTTTCCTACCAATCTATCCCCCTAGGAGCATGCATATTAGTACTTTGTTTCAATAGCGAATAAATTTTTGCAATAAGTCTGTGAGTTCTTTATGACTAATGTTGAGTCCATGGATTATACGCACTCTCACCCTTCCATCATTGCTAGCCTCTTAGGTACTGTGCATTGCCCTTTCTCACCTCGAGAGTCGGTGCAAACTTCGCCGGTGCATCCAAACCCCGTGATATGATACGCTCTATCACACATAAGCCTCCTTATATCTTCCTCAAAACAGCCACCATACCTACCTATCATGGCATTTCCATAGCCATTCCGAGATATATTGCCATGCAACTTCCATCATCATCATATACATGACTTGAGCGTTCATTGTCATATTGCTTTGCATGATCGTAAGATAGATAGCATGATATTTTCATGGCTTGTCCTTTTTTGATATCTTTTGCTATGCTAGATCATTGCACATCCTGATACACTGCCAAAGGCATTCATATAGATTCATACTTTGTTCTAGATATCGAGTTGTAATATTGAGTTCTAAGTAAATAAAAGTGTGATGATGATCATTATTAGAGCATTGTCCAAGTGAGGAAAGGATGACGGAGACTATGATTCCCCCACAAGTCGGGATGAGTCTCCGGACAAAAAATAAAAAAAATAAAAAAAGAGGCCAAAAAAAGAGAGAGCCCAAAAAAATGAGATAAAAAGAGAGAAGGGGCAATGCTACTATCCTTTTACCACACTTGTGCTTCAAAGTAGCACCATGTTCTTCATATAGAGAGTCTCTTGAGTTATCACTTTCATATACTAGTGGGGATTTTCATTATAGAACTTGGCTTGTATATTCCTATGATGGGCTTCCTCAAATGCCCGAGGTCTTCATGAGAAAGCAAGTTGGATGCACACCCACTTAGTTTTCAGTTTGAGCTTTCATACACTTATAGCTCTTAGTGCATCCATTGCATGGCAATCCCTACTCCTCGCATTGACATCGATTGATGGGCATCTTCATAGCCCGTTGATTAGCCGCGTCGATGCGAGACTTTCTCCTTTCTTGTCTTCTCCACACAACCTCCACCATCATATTCTATTCCACCTATATTGTTATATCCATGGCTCGCGCTCATGTATTGTGTGAAAGTTGAAAAGGCTTGAGAACATTAAAAGTATGAAACAATTGCTTGGCTTGTCATCGGGGTTGTGCATGATGAAATACTTTGTGTGATGAAGATGGAGCATAGCCAAACTATATGAATTTGTAGGGATAACTTTCTTTGTCCATGTTATTTTGAGAAGACATGATTGCTTTATTAGTATGCTTGAAGTATTATTGCCTTAATGTCAAATGATAGACTATTGCTTTGAATCACTCGTGTCTTAATATTCATGCCATGGTTAGATCATACGATCAAGATTATGCTAGGTAGCATTCCACATCAAAAATTATCTTTTTTATCATTTACCTACTCGAGGACGAGCAGGAATTAAGCTTGGGGATGTTGATACGTCTCCATCATATCTACAATTTTTGATTGTTTCATGCCAATGTTTTACAACTTTTACATACTTTTGGCAACAATTTATATGATTTTCTTGGACTAGCATATTGATCCAGTGCCCAGTGCCAGTTCCTGTTTGTTGCATGTTTTTTGTTTTGCAGAAAATCCATATGAAATGGAGTCCAAACACGATAAAAACTTATGGAGATTTTTTTGGAATATATATGATTTTTGGGAAAAAGAATCAACGTGAGACGATGCCCAAGGGGCCCACAAGGACGGAGGGCGCGCCCCAGGGGGTAGGGCGCGCCCTGCATCCTTGTGGCCACCCCGTAAGGTGGTTGGTGCCCTTCTTCGGCCGCAAGAAAGCTAATATCCGGATAAAAATCGTGTTAAATTTCAGCCCAATCGGAGTTACGGATCTCCGGGAATTTAAGAAACGGTGAAAGGCCAGAATCTGGGAGCACAGAAAAAGAAGGAAACAGAGAGAGAGATCCAATCTCGGAGGGGCTCCCACTCGTCCGCCGCCATGGAGGCCATGGACGAGAGGGGAAACCCTTCTCCCATCTAGGGGAAGGTCAAGGAAGAAGAAGGAGGGGGCTCTCTCCCCCTCTCTCCCGGTGGCGCCAGGACGCCTCCGGGGCCATCATCGTGTCAGTGATCTACACCAACAACTTCACCGCCGTCATTACCAACTCTCTCCCCCTCTATGCAGCGGTGTAACACCTCTTCTCCCCGCTGTAATCTCTACTTAAACATGGTGCTCAACGCTATATATTATTTCCCAATGATGTATGGCTATCCTATGATGTTTGAGTAGATCCGTTTTGTCCTATGGGTTCATTGATGATCGTGATTGGTTTGAGTTGCATGTTTTATTATTGGTGTTGTCCTATGGTGCTCTTCGTGTCGCGCAAGAGTGAGGGATCCCCGCTGTAGGGTTTGCAATATGTTCATGGTTTGCTTATTGTCTGCGTTGCGTGAGTGATAGAAACACAAACACGGATAAGTGGGTTACGGCGTATGGGAATAAAGAGGACTTGATACTTTAATGCTATGGTTGGGTTTTACCTTAATGATCTTTAGTAGTTGCGGATGCTTGCTAGAGTTCCGATCATAAGTGCATATGATCCAATGCCTCTCCCTCATATAAAATTGCAGTAATGATTACCGGTCTAGTTATTGATTGCCTAGGGACAAATAACTTTCTTGCGAGACAAAAATCTCTCTACTAAAACTAACTTAGTTGTTTCTTTATCTAAACAGCCCCTAGTTTCTATTTATGTGCTCTTTATTATCTTAGAAACCTATACTCTCACACCTACAAAGTACTTCTAGTTTCGTACTTGTTTTAGGTAAAGCAAACGTTAAGCGTGCGTAGAGTTGTATCGGTGGTCGATAGAACTTGAGGGGATATTTGTTCTACCTTTAGCTCCTCGTTGGGTTCAACACTCTTACTTATCGAGAAAGGCTACAATTGATCCCCTATACTTGTGGGTTATCACCGGTACCCTCTATTTTGTTGCCGGGAAACTAAGCCTACCGGGCACAAATTGTGATGAGGGACCAGCCCCCCGCCAATATTTTTTCATCAAAGGCCACTGCGACCATCCTGACTGAAGCAACGTTTGAGTCAAGGGATGGGAGCACCTAAGCTTCAAAAAGCGGCAAGGTTCTCTTATGCACAAGTCTTTGCTTACATAACACGTATGGACAAGAGATAGAACTTATATGTTTGGCTTGCCAGAGATCGCAGTGTTGGTTCATCTTTCCAGCTTCACTTAGAAGCCAAGTTTTTGGCAAGAACCTGCAGTTTTATGCAGATGGAAATGATGCTAGATGCGATCTTATCTACATGAACATGCGATGCTCATGAAATGCTTATGCATGCATGCAACTTGTCGGGGGGGCAGCGCTTCATTTATTTCTCTGTTGCTCAGGGTCTGCGCCTGGCTTTGTACAAGGGGTTACATGCTACTGAGGCAAGGCCCGTACAAAAGGGTGGCTACCGGGCAGGGCCCGGCAGCCGTGCCTTACGGGTAGAACTAGCGGAGATGCTCAATATTCCGTGAGTTTTGCAATTGAATGCCATCTCCGGTCTCCAGACAGACTGCGTTAGGTCTGGTGACTCGAACTACCCGGTAAGGGCCTTCCCACTTCGCCGTCAACTTGTTTGTACCCTTGGCGGACTGAACGCGCCTAAGGACAAGGTCGCCTTCCTCAAAGCACCGGGCATGAACCCTACGGCTGTGATAGTGATGCAGGGCTTGCTGATAGTGTGCACCATGCATAGCATCCCGGAGACGGTTCTCCTCGAGAAGCACAGCATCGTCACACCAGTGCTGATCCTGCGCTACTTCATCATAGGCAAGCACTCGAGGCGACCCGCAAATGAGTTTCATGGGGATAACTACTTCTGCCCCATAGACTAGGGAGAAGGGAGTCTGCCCGGTAGCTCGATTTGGTGTCGTTCTGAGGGACCAGATAACTACCGGTAGCTCATCGATCCATCGCCTGCCGCACTTCTGTAGCGTATCAAATGTTCTTGTCTTGAGTCCTCACAACACTCAGCGTTCGCCCTCTCAGCTTGTCCATTGCTTCTGGGATGTGCCATAGATGCAAATGAGATCTTGCTTCCGAGGGCATGAACATATTGCATGAAGGCGTGGCTCATGAACTGGGTGCCGTTATCGGTGATGATCCGTGCAGGGACCCCGAAGCGACACACCAATCCTTTCAAGAACTTGATAGCTGACTGAGCAGTCACCTTTCTCACGGCATCTACTTCCAGCCACTTTGTAAACTTGTCGATGGCAACAAACAAGAATTCAAAGCCCCTGGCAGCTCGGGGGAAAGGGCCGAGGATATCGAGGCCCCAGACCGAAAACGGCCATGACAAAGGGATTTTCTGAAGAGCTTGTGCAGGCAGATGGATGTTCTTGAAATGGAACTGGCAGGCTTCACACTTGGTGACTAGCTCGACCGCATCTTGGAGGGCTGTGGGCCAATAGAATCCTTGTCGGAATGCTTTCCCAACTAATGCCCTTGATCCAATGTGGGAGCCGCACATGCCTTTGTGTATTTCCGCCAGCAGTTCCTTTCCTTCTTCCCGGCAGATGCACTTCAATTTCACACCGTTCAACCTTCTTCTGTATAGAGTGCCATCGACAAACTGATACATACTGGCCTTTCGGGCTACTCTTTCATCTTCCTCTTGCCCATCGGGAAGTTCTCCAATTTGGAGGAAATGGACTATGTACCTTGCCCAAGTTGGAGCCTGGGGCTCGGCAACAAGGACTAGCGGCACCCCCTCATCTGCGGGAGCGTGTTCCTCGATCGCGGGGACTAGTGGCTTGGCAGGAGAGTGCATCCCGGCAAGCGATGGGGAGTTGTTTTCGGCAGGGTCCCTACCAGGAGCCCCGGGAGGCTCTACTGGGAGAGGCTTACCGGAGTCCAACTTCCTCCTCTTTCTGGCCATTGTTGCCGGGGATACGGAGGGCTGAATAAGATGGAGAACAAAAGTTCCTGGTTCCACAGGAAGTTTTTGCGCAGCACACTTTGACAGATGATCAGCTATGATGTTTTCCGCATGGGGTACGTGCTCTGTTTGCAATCCGTCAAAGCGCTCCTCCAATTTTCTCACTTCCTCAACGTATGGCTCCATCAATGGACTTTTGTAATCCTTGTTGACTTCTCTCAACATAAGTTCTGAATCTCCTCGAATGATCAGCTTCTTGATTCCCAATTCTGTGGTAATCCTGAGGCCGGCAAGGAGCCCTTCATACTCTACTGTATTTTTGGTTGCCTCCTCCCGGGGAAAATGCATCTGGATGACGTACTTCAAGTGCTCCCCTGTGGGAGCAACGAGAAGCATGCCAGCCCCTGCACCTTGCAGGAAGAATGCACCATCGAAATACATGATCCATTCTTGGGGCGCTTCCTTGCTGGGGGGTAACTGTTTCTAGTACCTCTTCAATAGGGGTTGGCGTCCATTCTGCAATAAACTCTGCCAATGCCCTGCTCTGAATTGCTGATGTGCTCTCAAATTTTAGGCCAAAGCTGGATAACTCCAAATCACACTTCACTATTCTACCGGTAGCCTCAGGGTTTCGGAGCATCCTTTGCAACGGAAAGCGGGTGACAACCGTGATCTCATGGGCTTGGAAGTAGTGGCGCAGTTTCCTTGAGGCCATGATGAGGCCAAAAATTAACTTTTGCACACCAGAGTACCTCGATCTAGCCCCGTGTAATGGGGAGCTAACGAAGTACACTGGGTGCTGCACCACTTTCTTCCTTGCCGCGTCCTCCGGGTTGCCCCTGCTATCGTGCTCTTCTCTGTCCTGATCCTCATCCGGCCCTGCCGGGCTTTCCTCACTCTCTGTTTCCTCTACTTCCCGCTGTTCTACTAAGGCTGCACTAACCCCTTGATTAGTTGCCACCAAGTATAGCAACAATGGCTCTTGTGGTTTAGGGGCAACCAAAGTGGGCACAGAGGACAAGTAGGCCTTTAAATCTTATAAAGTTGCGTCTGCTTCCGGGGTCCACTTCATGGGCTATGCCTTCTTCAAAAATTTGAAGAACGGCAAGGCGCGCTCGGCAAACTTGGAGATGAATCTGCTAAGTGCGGCAACGCACCCTGTCAGACGGCTCACATCTTTGACTGTCCTGGGTGCCTGGATCTGCTCGATAGCCTTGATCTTGTCGAGGTTGGCCTCGATCCCACGATGGGACACGAAGAACCCAATTAGCTTGCCGGAGGGAACGCCAAACACACACTTCTCCAGATTTAGCTTCAAGTTGACCTTGCGCAGATTAGCAAATGTCTCCTCCAAATCCTGGATGAGGGTTGATCTGTCCTTGGTCTTGACCACAATATCATCCATATAAGCCTCAATGTTTCTGTGCAACTGTGGTTTAAAACCAATCTGGACTGCTCTTGCAAAAGTGGACCCATCACTCTTTAACCCGAAAGGCATGTGCACAAAAGCAGTACGTACCACATGGGGTGATGAACGAGGTCTTCTCTTCGTCTTCCTTGGACAGTATGCATCCAGAAAAGAGAGCAAATCACAACCTGAAGTAGAGTCCACAATCTGGTAGACGTGCGGCAAGGGAAATGGGTCCTTCGGGAAAGCCTTGTTGAGATCTGTGAAATCTATGCAAAGCCTCCATTTTCCGTTAGCCTTGCGTACGACCACTGGGTTTGCTAACCATGTCGGATGTAGTACTCCTCTGACCAAACCAGCTGCCTCAAGCTTCTTAATCTCTTCGGCAATGAACTGCTGCCTTTCCAAGGCCTGCTTTCGAACCTTCTGCTTGACGGGTCGGGCATGTGGGCAGACAGCAAGGTGGTGCTCGATTACCTCCCTGGGAACACCGGGGATATCAGATGGTTGCTAGACAAACACATCGATATTCGCCCGCGGGAAGGCAACGAGCGCGCTTTCCTATTTTTCATCAAGGGTGGCGCTAATAGTGAAGGTACCATCAACGCCAGCCAGCCCTGCCGGGACCTTCTTCACTTGTGGTGCAGCGACCTTGGATCTTTTGCTGTTGGAACTCTCCGGCAAGTCATCAACAGGCGCAGGACACTACGAAGAGATACGTTTCCAGGATTCCTTGTTGGTGTCCCTGATATCCTTCTTCTTTCCTCTGTTTTCCTTGGCGGGGACTGCTACTGCTGTGGCCCCTACCGTGACCGCGGCCCGGTACATCTTATCGACGCAAATGATTGCGTCTTTCTCGTCCGACGGAATGGAAATGACTCCTACCAGCCCTGGCATCTTCAAAGTGTTGTAGGCATAGTGGGATGTCGCCATGAACTTTGCCAGAGCTGGGTGTCCAAGGATTCCGATTGTACGACAGGGGGAGGTCGACCACATCAAGCACAACCTTCTCAGTTTGATAGTTCAATTCTCCCCCAAATGTCACTGGCAACGTGATCTTTCCCTTAGGATGACTCCTGCCGAGATTGACTCCTTGAAACGTGCCCGTGACCTTTAGCTCTTCCTCCGCCATCTAGAGCTTGCTCATAACCTTTGGGGAGATCAGATTCAACCCGGCCCCACCGTCAACCAACATCTTTGTGACTTTGAGGTTGCGAATCATTGGAGATAGCAACAATGGCAAACACCCTACCGTGGTGGTGCGGTCAGGATGGTCCTCTTCGTCGAAAATTATGGGCATGCGCGACCACTTGAGCGGCTTCCAAGACTCTACCGCTGGCTCCATGACATTGACCTCACACACCCACCGTTTAAGTTGGCGGTGAGAGGAGTGCAAAGATGCACCCCCGTCAATGCACAGGGCATCAGTGGCCTTCTGGAATTCATGCTCGCTAGTTTCCTCTTCATCCCCTCCATCACTCTCATCATTGCAAACTTCCTTCTCTCGGCCCCTGGCAGGTTTTCCTTGGTTCCGAAAAGCCTTGCCGGGGTGATTTGCTTCACTGCCTCGGCCCTTCCCGCCAGTGCCGTTCTGACCTTTTTCCTTATCATGCTTCTCATACTCAGCCCTCTGCCTCTTGATGAGCTGTTCAACCTGATGACACTCTTGGAGATCGTGGCCCTTGGTCCGATGGATTTTGCAGTACGGCTCATCGCCTTTCCCGGCCCTCTCGGCAGCCGCAGCCTCCCGGCAGTCAGCGCACACGGTAGCTTCCTTGCCGGGGGCTTCGGCCTTAGCCTTCTTGCCGGTACTTGTTGGGGAACGTAGTAATTTCAAAAAAAATCCTACGCACACGCAAGATCATGGTGATGCATAGCAACGAGAGGGGAGAGTGTGTCCACGTACCCTCATAGACCAAACGCAGAAGCGTTAGAACAACGCGGTTGATGTAGTCGTATGTCTTCATGATCCGACCGATCCAAGTACCGAACGCACGGCACCTCTGAGTTTAGCACACGTTCAGCTCGATGACGTCCCACGAACTCCGATCTAGCAGAGCTTCGAGGGAGAGTTCCGTCAGCACGACAACATGATGACGGTGATGATGACGCTACCGACGCAGGGCTTTGCCTAAGCACCGCTACGATATGACCGAGGTGGATTATGGTGGAGGGGGGCACCGCTAAGAGATCAATGATCAACTGTTGTGTTCTAGGGTGCCCCCATGCCCCGTATATAAAGGAGCAAGGGGGGAGGCCGGCCGGCCCCTGTAGGGCGCGCCAGGAGGAGGAGTCCTCCTCCTAGTAGGAGTAGGACTCCCCTTTCCTACTCCTACTAGGAGGAGGAAAGGAAGGAGGAGAAGGAGAAGGAAGGAGAGGGAGGAAAAGGAGGAAAGGGGGCCGCCCCCCTAGTCCAATTCGGTTTGGGCTAGGGGGGCCGCGTGCCCTGCCTCCTCTCTTCGACCACTTGGCCCATGAGGCCCATTACTTCTTCCTCGTATTCTTGTAACTCCCTGGTACCCCCGAAAATACCCGAATCACTCGGAACCTTTCCGATGTCCGAATATAGTCGTCCAATATATCGATCTTTACGTCTCGACCATTTCGAGACTCCTCGTCATGTCCCGATCTCATCCGGGACTCCGAACTACCTTCGGTACATCAAATCACATAAACTCATAATACCGATCGTCACAGAACTTTAAGCGTGCGGACCCTACGGGTTCGAGAACTATGTAGACATGACCGAGACACGTCTCTGGTTAATAACCAATAGCGGAACCTGGATGCTCATATTGGTTCCTACATATTCTATGAAGATCTTTATCGGTCAAACCGCATAACAACATACGTTGTTCCCTTTGTCATCGGTATGTTACTTGCCCGAGATTCGATCGTCGGTATCTCAATACCTAGTTCAATCTCGTTACTGGCAAGTCTCTTTACTTGTTCCGTAATACATCATTCCGCAACTAACTCATTAGTTACAATGCTTGCAAGGCTTATAGTGATGTGTATTACCGAGTGGGCCTAGAGATACCTCTCCGACAATCGGAGTGACAAATCCTAATCTTGATCTATGCCAACTCAACAAGTACCATCGGAGACACCTGTAGAGTACCTTTATAATCACCCAGTTATGTTGTGACGTTTGGTAGAACACAAAGTGTTCCTCCGGTAAACGGGAGTTGCATAATCTCATAGTCATAGGAACATGTATAAGTCATGAAGAAAGCAATAGCAACATACTAAACGATCAAGTGCTAAGCTAACGGAATGGGTCAAGTCAATCACATCATTCTCCTAATGATGTGATCCCGTTAATCCAATGACAACTCATGTCTATGGTTAGGAAACACAACCATCTTTAATTAACGAGCTAGTCAAGTAGAGGCATACTAGTGACACTCTGTTTGTCTATGTATTCACACATGTACTAAGTTTCCGGTTAATACAATTCTAGCATGAATAATAAACATTTATCATGAAATAAGGAAATAAATAATGACTTTATTATTGCCTCTAGGGCATACTTCCTTCAATCTCCCACTTGCACTAGAGTCAATAATCTAGTTCACATCACCATGTGATTTAACACCAATAGTTCACATCACCATGTGATTAACACCCATAGTTCACATCGTCATGTGACCAACACTCAAAAGGATTTACTAGAGTCAGTAATCTAGTTCACATCGCCATGTGATTAACACTCAAAGAGTACTAAGGTGTGATCATGTTTTGCTTGTGAGAGAAGTTTAGTCAACGGGTCTGCAACATTCAGATCTGTATGTATTATGCAAATTTCTATGTCAACAATGCTCTGCACGGAGCTACTCTAGCTAATTGCTCCCACTTTCAATATGTATCCAGATTGAGACTTAGAGTCATCTGGATCAGTGTCAAAACTTGCATTGACGTAACCCTTTACGACGAACCTTTTGTCACCTCCATAATTGAGAAACATATCCTAATTCCACTAAGGATAATTTTGACCGCTGTCCAGTGATCTACTCCTAGATCACTATTGTACTCCCTTGCCAAACTCAATGTAGGGTATACAATAGATCTGGTACACAGCATAGCATTCTTTATAGAACCTATGACTGAGGCATAGGGAATGACTTTTCATTCTCGTTCTATTTTCTGTCGTGGTCGGGTTTTGAATTTTCACTCAACTTCACACCTTAAAACACAGGCAAGAACTTTTTCTTTGACTATTCCATTTTGAACTACTTCAAAATCTTTGTCAAGGTATGTACTCATTGAAAAATCTTATCAAGCATCTTGATCTATCTCTATAGATCTTGATGCTCAATATGTAAGCAGCTTCACCGAGGTCTTTCTTTGAAGAACTCCTTTCAAAAACTCTTTTATGCTTTCCAGAAAATTCTACATCATTTCTAATCAACAATATGTCATTTACATATACTTATCAGAAAGGCTGTAGTGCTCCCACTCACTTTCTTGTAAATACAGGCTTCACCGCAAGTCTGTATAAAACTATATGCTTTAATCAACTCATCAAAGCGTATATTCCAACTCCGACATGCTTGCACCAGTCCACAGATGGATCGCTGGAGCTTGCACATTTTGTTAGCACCTTTAGGATTGACAAAACCTTCTGGTTGCATCATATACAACTCTTCTTTAATAAATCCATTAAGGATTGCAGTTTTGTTATCCATTTGCCAGATTTCATAAAATGCGGCAATTGCTAACATGATTCGGACAGACTTTAAGCATCGATACGAGTGAGAAAATCTCATCGTAGTCAACACCTTGAACTTTGTCAAAAAACCTTTTTCGACAAGTCTAGCTTTGTAGATGGTAACACTACTATCAGCGTCCGTCTTCCTCTTGAAGATCCATTTATTTTCTATAGCTTGCCGATCATCGGGCAAGTCAACCAAAGTCCATACTTTGTTCTTAAACATGGATCCCATCTCAGATTTCATGGCCTCAAACCATTTCGCGGAATCTGGGCTCATCATCGCTTCCTCATAGTTCGTAGATTCATCATGGTCAAGTAACATGACCTCCAGAACTGGATTACCATACCACTCTGGTGCGGAACGTACTCTGGTTGACCTACGAGGTTCGGTAGTAACTTGATCTGAAGTTTCATGATCATCATCATTAACTTCCTCACTAATTGGTGTAGGCATCACTGGAACAGATTTCTGTGATGAACTATTTTCCAATTCGGGAGAAGCTACAATTACCTCATGAAGTTCTACTTTCCTCCTACTCACTTCTTTCGAGAGAAACTCCTTCTCTAGAAAGAATCCATTCTTAGCAACGAATGTCTTGCCTTCGGATCTGTGACGGAAGGTGTACCCAACAGTCTCCTTTGGGTATCCTATGAAGACACATTTCTCCGATTTGGGTTTGAGCTTATCAGGATGAAACTTTTCACATAAGCATCACAACCCCAAACTTTAAGAAACGACAACTTGGGTTTCTTGCCAAACCACAGTTCATAAGGTGTCGTCTCAACGGATTTAGATGGTGCCCTATTTAACGTGAATGCAGCTGTCTCTAATGCATAACCCCAAAACGATAGTGGTAAATCGGTAAGAGACATCATAGATTGCACTATATCCAATAAAGTATGGTTATGACGTTCGGACACACCATTATGTTGTGGTGTTCCAGGTGGCATGAGTTTGTGAAACTATTCCACATTGTTTTAATTGAAGGCCAAACTCGTAACTCAAATATTTGCCTCTACGATCAGATCGTAGAAACTTTATTTTCTTGTTACGATGATTCTATACTTCACTCTGAAAATCTTTGAACTTTTCAACTGTTTCAGACTTGTGTTTCATCAAGTAGATATACACATATCTGCTCAAATCATCTGTGAAGGTCAGAAAACAATGATACCCGCCGTGAGTCTCAACACTCATTGGACCGCATACATCAGTATGTATTATTTCCAATAAGTCAGTGGCTCGCTCCATTGTTCCGGAGAACGGAGTCTTTAGTCATCTTGCCCATGAGGCATGGTTCGCAAGCATCAAAATGATTCATAATCAAGTGATTCCAAAAGCCCATCAGCATGGAGTTTCTTCATGCGCTTTACACCAATATGACCTAAACGGCAGTGCCACAAATAAGTTGCACTATCATTATTAACTTTGCATTTTTTGGCTTCAATATTATGAATATGTGTATCACTACGATCGAGATCCAACGAACCATTTTCATTGGGTGTATGACCATAGAAGGTTTTATTCATGTAAACAGAACAACAATTATTCTCTAACTTAAATGAATAACCGTATTGCAATAAACATGATCAAATCATATTCATGCTCAACGCAAACACCAAATAACATTTATTTAGGTTTAACACTAATCCCGAAAGTATAGGGAGTGTGCGATGATGATCATATCAATCTTGGAACCACTTCCAACACACATCGTCACTTCACTCTCAACTAGTCTCTGTTTATTCTGTAACTCCTGTTTTGAGTTACTAATTTTTAGCAACCGAACAAGTATCAAATACCCAGGGGCTACTATAAACACTAGTAAGGTACACATCAATAACCTGTATATCAAATATACCCTTGTTCACTTTGCCATCCTTCTTATCCGCCAAATACTTGGGGCAGTTCCGCTTCCAGTGACCAGTCCCTTTGCAGTAGAAGCACTCAGTCTCAGGCTTAGGTCCATACTTGGGCTTCTTCACTTGAGCAGCAACTTGCTTGCCATTCTTCTTGAAGTTCCCCTTCTTCCCTTTGCCCTTTTCTTGAAACTAGTGGTCTTGTCAACCATCAACTCTTGATGCTTTTCTTGATTTCTACCTTCGTCGATTTCAGCATCACGAAGAGCTTGGGAATCGTTTCCGTTATCCCTTGCATATTATAGTTCATCACGAAGTTCTAGTAACTTGGTGATAGTGACTAGAGAACTCTGTCAATCACTATCTTATCTGGAAGATTAACTCCCACTTGATTCAAGTGATTGTAGTACTCAGACAATCTGAGCACATGCTCACTGGTTGAGCTATTCTCCTCCATCTTGTAGGCAAAGTAATGTCAGAGATCTCATACCTCTCGACACGGGCATGAGTATGAAATACCAATTTCAACTCTTGAAACATCTTATATGTTCCGTGGCGTTCAAAACATTCTTGAAGTCCCAGTTCTAAGCCGTAAAGCATGGTGCACTAAACTATCAAGTAGTCATCATACCGAGCTTTTGTCAAAACATTCATAACGTCTGCATCTGCTCCTGCAATAGTTCTGTTACCTAGCGGTGCATTAAGGACATAATACTTCTATGCAGCAATGAGGATAATCCTCAGATCACGGATCCAATCCGCATCATTGCTACTAATATCTTTCAACTTTGTTTTCTCTAGGAACATATCAAAAATAAAACAGGGGAGCTAAACACGAGCTATTGATCTATAACATAGATATGTTAATACTACCAGGACTAAGTTCATGATAAATTAAAGTTCAATTAATCATATTACTTAAGAACTCCCACTTAGATAGACATCCCTCTAATCATCTAAGTGATCACATGATCCAAATCAACTAAATCATCTACGAACTCTGCCGGGTTCAGCCTCCCATCATACTTCTTTGGTATCTCTAGCTTGAACGTGCGAGCTGATGGCCAACGGACTTGCCGCAGCTCACGAGTGAAGGCAGGGCACCCAACCTCGAAAGGCAGGCACCCTCTATCCTCGAGCGCAGGCTCGTCGACGTCGGGACCATCGCACCCATTGGTCCGATGGTGCTCGTTGCGGCGTTGCTCGACGACGACGCGCGCGCCTCCCCTCCGCCTGTCCTCCGGGGCTTGCCGTTGGCCTGGACGTGCTAGAGGGTCAGAAGAGGCCATCGAGACATCATCGGGTTCTTGATTCCGCAACTCCCGTGCTGGTGGCCGTGGTGGGGACTGCACCGTGGGGGTGGCCCCTTCCGTACGGCCGGCAGTGCGAGCTGTTTTCGTCGCTTGGGGAGGCCGCGGCGGGCCAACTCATTGTAAGCCCCCAGCCTCGGCGAAGCCAATCAGACTCTGAATGGTGGCTCTCCATCCATCCATCTGATCGGCCGCCAACGGGAACTTCAACAGCAGCTGGGCCCGCGCCATGGCCTCCGTAGCGGTGCTTGGCATTGGTGATGAGGACGTAGATCGTACCATTGTCCGGCTTCTGACGGTGCCGGTGGTGACTACGTCACGCCCTCGCTGTTGCGAGCTAGCCACTTGGAGGGCACAGTGACGCGGTGAGGGCGCTTGAGGGCCAGTGGCTCCATTGGGCGCAGCGGCTGGGTCAGCCCGCTCCGGGGGAGGTGCGCTCCCTGCGGTCGTGCCCGTGGCAGGGACGGCCGGAGGATGGTGATTCGCCCCAGACCGGGTGCCACCACTGTGGTTGTGCCCTTCGTCGAGGGGAAGAGGTACAGACAGATTAACTCCTTCGTTCATTCCTCGTGGAGCATGACCACCGGGATGTTGCTGATGCTGCTCTCCTCCGGTGCCTCCCGCTCCTGCTTCGGTCACGGGGGAGGTGGTGACAACGCCGCCTGCGCCGACCACGTCCCCCGCAGCGCCCACATCCTCGTGCGCCTCCGCGTTCCCCGCGGCGTTGGCGGCCACGGGTCACGGAGCCTTCGAGGTGGACGGGTGAGCTGCAACACCGGGTTTCTTCTTGGGCGCCATAGTCGATGGAGCCGTCGATGATGAAAATTGCGATGAAGATGACACGCTGCTCACGCTTTCAGGTTCGCGCAAGTGATCCCCCTATCTAGCGCGCCAAAGATGTCGCGGGAAACCACAACCACCTCTAAAACCAAGAGCCCCTTTCTGGTTCGGCGGGGGGATGGCACGTTGCACAAAGGGCAGAGGAGTGTGGAATAGCACAACAGAGATCACACGGGCAGTCTTTACCCAGGTTCGGGCCGCCGTGAGGCGTAAAACCCTACTCTGCTTTGGTGGATTGATGGTGGAAAAATGGTGGTGACCGCAACACGCTTGCCCGGCAGGGTTGCCTCGGGGCGAAAACGGCTACGCGCGTATGAGTGTGTGAGGGGATGGATTAGCCAACCAACCCCTTCTATGGTTGCCTTGGGCCTCCTTTTATAGATAAAGGGGTCACCACAGTGGCAAATCAGTCATTATGCACTGATTAGATAGCGAACAGTGCTATCATACCTAACTCTGCAAGCTGACAGAGCGCATTAAATGCGCCGCTCAATGTCACGTCTCAGCTCGCCCGGCAGGCCCTGTCGGGCTGTTTTGCCAGCTTTGCGCCTGGTTGTTCGACACGTCGTAGGACGGGGGTCACTTTGAGGTATTTCCTGTAGGAAGTGGCCGCCATGTGGCGAATAGCAGCCACTTAGTCACTTTGGAGCTTGACATTGCACTGATCGACAACGTGCGTCGTGATGAGGTGGTGCGGTGGGGTGGATCTGCCTCTGTAAGCCCCGGCAGGCCTGCCGGGATGATCCGAAGGTTTACTTCCGGGGGCAACCCCATCCTTGCCAGGCTCGCCTACCCGGCAAGGGAGATTTTTCCTTTAGCAATATCTTGCCTCTCTGGCTAGTCTTGGTCCTCTTGGTCTTCTTGTGCTGCACGTTGGTCCTTCGAAGAATTGATCCCTTGTGCTCCAATCTGACCTTGGTGCTGTGATCTTGTTCTCGTGCCTGTGCACAGTCTGGGCAACGGACCTAGGGTTTGTTGCACCGACAGCATCCGGGTGCACCAAGCGCGGTGTCATTGGCATTACTGCCAGTCATTGTCATGGCCAGATGTAACCCTCCACGACTGACACCTCGACCTGCACTGCATCCCGGTGCTAGCGGTGTCGCGGTCGCTGTGGGCGCACGCAGAAGACGTGCGCAAGTGCCGCGCCCTCCTCACGCCGGAGCAGGAGGCTGCCTACCTAGAGCACTGGCGACAGGTCCACCTGGTGGCGGAGCACACCGACAACGAGCGCTAGATGTAGGCCGAGCGCGAGGATGAGGAGTGTCGTGCCCATTGGGCATGGGAGGAGGAGGAAGAGCGTCGGGAGACGAAGGAGAAGGAGCGCGCCCGCCGCGCAGTAGTGCAGCCGGCGGGGTAGACGGCGAAGGAGGCGGCGCTGGCGGCGTGGGAGAGCGCATTACCCGGGGCTAGGTCGGCTCATCGACCTCACCGGCTTAGGGAGGGATGATGACGCCTAGGGTAGCGCGCTAGGGCGCAAGTTTTTTAATGTTTATTTTAAGTTTTATTAATGTTTAAGTGGACTTTTGCCGGCGGTCGTTTGATGTTTAATGAAGTTAAACTTGAATGGATGTTTTCATATTTTTTATAAGTAGGCGCAAAAAAAATATGTCGGGCCACCGTTTAGTTCAAGGACCGACCCAAACGAAAAAACAGACACAGCAGTCCGTTCGCCCGATACAAACGGACATAAAACAATTAAAATGTGGGTACTTGACGCGTTCGAGTTGCTCTGAACCCTCACCGGCCGGGGAAACAATTTTTTGAGCAGGGGTGTTGCCAACGTGCACGCATTATTCTTTCCAAACATTGTACAGAAATAGCTTAAAGAAAATGATAATAGAAACCAGGACATTAGAGTAATTGGTAAATAAACATATTTTTATCCAGCTGACACGATGTGCGACTGGAAATCATGCACACACGATGTGCAATCCCCGAAACCCCGTGCCGTGAGCAGTTCACACGGCCTTGAGCTTCTGGGCGATGCCGGCAAAGTACTTTCCCTGGTGCGCCGCCAAGGCAAGCTCGGCATCGCTGGGCATTCTGCTGCCATCGGCGCTGGCGAAGGTGCCAGCTCCGTATGGGCTGCCGCCCTTGACCTCGTCCATGGCGAACATGCCGGCGCCGTGCGTGTAGCCGACAGGCACGAACAGCATGCCGTGGTGCGTCAGCTGCGTCACGGCCGTGAGAGCAGTGGTCTCCTGGCCGCCGCCCTGTGTGCCCGTGGCGAAGAAGACGCCCGCGGGCTTGCCGGCGAGGGACTGCTCCTGCCAGAGGCCGCCGGTGGAGTCAAAGAAGGCCTTCATCTGCGCGGCCATCATGCCGAACCGCGTCGGGAAGCCGAACAGGATGCCGTCGGCCTCAGCCAGCTGCCGCGCCGTTATGACGGGGTGATCCTCACGCCCCGGCGCCGCGTGCATCTTCCCCAGCACATCCTCCGGCAGCGTCTCCGGCACCCGCCAGACGGTGACCTCGACGCCAGGGACGGAGTCGGCGCCCTTCTTAATCTCCTCCGCAAGCGTCGCGACGTGTCCCCATGTCGAATAGTACCTGAATCGATGCAGATAAACGAAAAAAAATGGAGTAATAAGCAAACCATTGAGGTAACTAGCCGGAAGAAGAGTGAGCAGAGCATAGGCGGAGCATTACACGATGTAGATCTTGGTCGCCATTGCCGATCGGCAGCTAGACAATTCTACTGTAAAATTGGTTGTTTTCTAAATTGCTTTGCTTCCTTTTGCAGTGTAGGTAGCTGGCGAAGAAAGATGCCGGACAGGCTCCGGTATTTGTAGGGGAAGCTGGAGCCTTGAGGATTGTTAACTTGACGTCTTGTAGTTGTAGTCTTGCAGATTATTTAAAAACGATTCTTGAGAAAAAGAAGATGAACATCACCCGGCGGTGCTAATTATGAGTCTTGTGTAGTGGGTATAAAAAGAACAGTTTTGCTAGAACTCATCTAGATGAGATTTAATTTGGTCTCATTCATCTTTTATAGCCATTGGATGTGATGCTATAAGATGCGTGTGTGCTGATATGGGTTGTATCCGTTCTTGTTTTTCAGGTGAATGAGACCAAATTACGTCTCATCTAGATGAGTTCTAGGTACTCCCTATAAAGAAGTGTGGTCAAACTCTGATTAACGTGGCGCCCGTTGCGTACGTGGTCATAGCGTCAATACTGACTTACGTACTGCCATGTTGTATGTTTTTCCCACGGAATAGCTTGGATTCTCTCAGTTGGCCAATACCTCCATAGTCTGTGATTTCGTTAATAAAGGGGTACATAAAGCCGAAATAATGGAGCAAAATACAACCATAAGGCCAAAAAGCTCACCAGAAACAAAAACGACGTGCGAAGACAAGATGCCGAACACATTGTTTTATCTTAGGTGCTGCGAATGAACGTGCGAAGACAAAGAAAAAAAGGTGATGCAAATGACGTGCGAAGACAAAGTGAGAAAATTCAGATGCTTTCGTTCTTCAAATCCTGGACGTCAGTACGTGGACAAATTCAACCAGCCGGGTGCATTCTACTCCTACTTGACCTACGTGCCGGCAAGAGAATAGAGAGGGATTTGTGGTATTGTTAATGTATTGCTTGAACCTAATGGGTATATATATGTAGGAGTACCTGGCCTTCTTGCAGTATAAGACAAGTTAGAATAAATCATAGTCTATCATATATTTTCTAAACAAACACGGTACTTAACATCTCTGCAGTCACAACAGTAGCAACGCAAACGGTGAGACCGAAGAAAAATTCAAAGGTCGTAAGCCGATGGACATCCTCCCACATTCGTAACGGTCGATATATCACGGAAGTTGCGGCTGCAGAGGTTGCTCAAGTAAATGCGGTAGCCCTTTATGCCGATATCGATGTTACCGAGAGTGGAGGCCGTGGTCGAGGTAGCCGTGTGAGGGATGCCGTGGTCGATGTCGAGTTGGGGATGGCCGGTGTCGAGGTAGTCGTCGTGGAGCCGCGGGCACAAAGAGATGCCATGTTAGTTAGGGGCGCGGTTGTGCACGCCATGAAGAAGACGGGGTGGACGAGGCGTCGCACCGGTTTGCCAAGCCCATGGACACATCGGTGTTGTCAGCACTGGGCATGCGTAGGGGAAGTCGGTGTTGACGAGGCGTCGTACTAGGTTTGCCAAGCCCGGGGACACGTCGTGGATGAAGGCGTGCATCGGTGTTGCCAGCACCGGGCATGCGTAGACGGGGAACATCATGAGCTATACGCCATGTCGGAGGAACCAACAGAGGAGGACTCAACGACGGTCACGGCGCCAATCGACATGGAGTGGGAGGTGCCAATGTCGCCTGTGGTTGTCTGAGTAGATCAAGTCGTCGGGGAATATGACAAAGACACTAGCCATGAGCTGGTGTGGATGAAGACGAAGAGGTGGTTGGCGATGTGGTCGGCGGAACCAGAGGTAGCCCGTGGTTGGGGCACGTCGATCGCCCGGAGAAGCCCAACTACAGTACTCAAAGTGAGTGAGGAAGAACCCAATAGGACCGTGCGCGGAAGGTGGCGTTCCGACGCCTAGGGAGGCGGCGCGACGCATACCACGTAGAAGTCGACTCGCGGGAACGGCCGAGTGGACCGCATGCCGTGGCGCTACGGCCCGAAGGGGCGACGCAGTGGCAGTGCGCATGTCAGGGTGATGACGGAGAAGACCTCGGGGGCTGCGTCATGGATCGTGTGCCGCGATGCTACGACTCGAAGGGATTACACAGCGGCAGCGCATGGGTCGGCGCAATCGTGGGGACCGCCTTGGGGCGACGACGTGTACCGCGTGTTGCCGCATGGAGAACCACGGGGCGGCGGCACTTCGGTTGGATGGGGCGACGCAACGGCAACCCATTGCTCAATCGGTGGAGGGGCGCTCTAGACTCGGGGACGATCTTCACGCGAGCTGTGGAGGCGCGCACAAATGACTGATCAGATCGGTCGTGCGACGCGGATGGGGCAGATCACGGGCGATTGGGTGATCAATCTGATCGCTCGCGAGATCGGGGACGCTGCTCGATGATGATGCAGCCTAGAGTTTAGGATCATGGCCTAGAGCCTAGGTAAAGGCAGCGCGGCCCTTGGTGGAGATCATGAAGATCGACCTTCCCAAGGGGCGGCTCGGTGTGGAAGCGGCGGTGGCTAGAGTTTAGGATCGAGGTTAGGTTGATACCATGTAAGAGGAATAGAGAAGGATTGGTGAAATTATTATGTACTCCCTCCGTTCCTTTATATAAAGTGTATTTATTTTTTAAAAAGTCAAACGAGTACAAGTTTAACCAAGTTTTTAGAAAAATATATCAATATCCATAATATGAAATTTATATCATTCGATCGATTATGAAAGGTGGTTTCATATTTTATCTATTAGGTATTGCAGATGTTTCTATTTTGTTCTATAATCTTGGTCAAACTTTCAAATGATTGACTTGCACGAAAACCAATACATTTTGGAACAGAGGGAGTATTGCTTAAGCCTTGTGCTAGGGCAACCGATCAACACGATCGGCGGACGAACCCTAGGTAAAGATGACGCGACTCCTGGTGGAGATCATGAAGATCGACCTTCCCGGGGCGGCGTGGTGCGGAAGCGGCGGCGGCTAGAATTTAGGATCGCGGTTAGCCTGATAGCATGTAAGAGGAATAGACAAGGATTATTTTATTCCTTTTAAAAAAGAAGGATGTACCCCCGGCCACTGCATCTGGGCGATGCATGTGGCCATTTTATTAATATTCACAAAGTCCTTACAAGGTAATACATCAGTAAGGCCGAGCCACCATTTTGGCAACACCTGTCGCTACTCCTATCTACATGATGAAGGGGTGCCGAATGTCCGAGCCTAATACTAAACAGACATCGCACCAACATCTAACATCTAATGCCGGATGCCCCATCCAAGCCGCAACACCTACACTGGATTACACACCGGTCCGGCGCACTTTCAGTGGGCACCACATGCGCACGTTGCAAGGGCCGTCACCTCCTTAATCCATAGATCCATCCTCAGATCAGATACTGACGCATCGACCTTGCCAGGCCTCTCTTCCATCGATGCCACCACGACGCCAGATAGCGTCCTCCTCCTGCATGAGTCCGTTGTCGCCCATCGGATGCTGGGTCTCCACTGCGCCACGCCGCCGAGATCAGCCGCCACCGTTGTGTAGGATGAAGCACCGCTCCACCACCTACCGACGCCCAACCACCAAGCCGTTCACATGTCCATCCAGCCGATGAATGTCTTCAAAGATGATGCCCCCATGGGGGTGACGACGAAGACATCGCCATCATCCGATCCAGGAGGTCCTCAACGCCTCCAACGAGGGCTACGACGCCCATGGGTGCCGCCGTCAATGGTAGCCTCCTCCAAATCTAAGGTTTCCTCCGGAAACAATGGAGCGAGGGACGCCCCTGCCATCACCTCCAACGAGGAAAACGACACCCATAGGCGTCGCTGGCGATGGTGGCATCCTCACCCACTTCAGCAGCTAGGCCACCATCTCCTCCTCCACTTGATCCGCCGCCGAGAAGCCACCATGAGGAAACACCCATCGACCAAATCCCTTTGGACCGGCGATGAAGACAGCCAAAGGTAGAGTAGGTCACATCTCTGCGTGACCGGCGCCATGGCCACACACACGTCGTCCGAGGCGCCCGCTCAAGATCCACCGTCACAGCCACGCCTCCAAGCCGCGACGGAGAGACGCCCCGCCGCCGCCATCATCCCCCCACATGAGCTTTGCGCAGTCGGGATCGGGCGGCGGCGGGAGGGGAGGCAGAGGGGAAGGGAGGCGGAGGGGACGCGAGGCGGAGGGGAGGGGAGGATTGATACAATTATTGATGTATTGCTTGAACCTTGTGGACATATATTTATATCTTTACCTAATAATAAAGAAAATTGGGTTTCTTTCGTCCGTCATGGCATTTTTCAGAAAAGTCCCTCTATTTCAGAGAATTCAACCCGCCGTCCGGATTTAAGTCACACCCGAACCGTTATTTTACATTTTTCGAAACCCCCCCTGATATTTTAGGTAATTCATCCGCGGATCATATTGAAGTCAAACAAATGCTTTTTAAAATCATCCATATCTTTTAAACCGTAATTCCGATTTGAACATGTTATATATGAAATTTGATTAGAAATGTAGAATATGAATATGAGATTATTTTTACCTGTTAAGTATTTTTAAATATTATTTTGGAATATATTTGAGTCAAACCAAATGATTTTCTAAATTATCTGTATCTTTTAAACCGTAACTTCGATTTTAACATATTATATATGAAATTTTATTAGAAAAATGTGTGGAATCTAAATATGATGTTAGTTTTACCTGTTAAATATTTTTAAAATATTGTTATGGAAGCAAAGTTAAATTTATAGCGCAAGATTCTTTTTTCATACCGGTGGCGATCCAGATTGCAAATAAACACCCCACTATAACCATATAGGGAAAGAAAACATCGATAACTACACATGCATACCTCTAAAAAATGTCGCAGGGGAAAACAACAGATTTCTCATCGCGAGAGTGAGAGAGAGAGAGATGGGGAGAGGGAGAGAGAGACGCCTTAGGATTAACCATATTCAACACATGTCTTTTGTTGTTTTGTGTAAACACCGAGGCCATCGCCAGCGACGGTGAGAAGGAGGATAAGCGGCAACACAAATATGATGCCTCGCAAAAATAAAGGAGATGGACCTATTGTGATCTTGAGTGATGGTTGTTGAGTTAAGAGCGTGTGTTATGTTTTCTCTCCCGTTGCAACGCATGGGCTCTTTTGCGTGCGTGTGTGTGTG